>NC_081184.1:33038917-33237121 GCF_029867415.1 Vicia villosa
TAGTGTTTATCACTTTCCAAACCACAATTATCGTGTGCTTTGTGCCTTATTTCAATTATTATATACCAAAAACATACCATCACAAATTAAATTATAATAAAAGAGATGAGTAAATATAATAAAAGCAAACTGTGAATGAAGTGGGTTGGAAAGCAAATTTTTCATTAATGCATTTTCATAAGTTTTCCGTTAATTTTGACACGTAGCTGTGATACTCAAAACTTTATTTCAATTATTCCTTACCCAAAATGTACCAACATATATTAAATTGGAATGGTTGGATTTTCCCAAAAAAGAAAAAGAGAGGAGTAAATAAAAGCAAAATGTGAATTCTTTTATATTAATCATTGTGTTTAAATTTGAAAACAAATTTTTTATTTGTGTCTTTTCATAAGTTTTCTTTCATAATTGATACGTTATTACAAAACAACACATAATGGTAAGTTAGGGATATTTAAAACTCAACCAAACAAAATCAAAAACAAAATTATAATAAAAAGGCAAAATTATAATAAAAAGGCTTCAACGCTTTTCTTATTTAATGCCAGCTGGCCTACCTGTCACTTTATTCAAATACCTACCTATTAATAGTGGGATGTACAATGTCTCAAATTCTAGCACGTTTCATAGGTTGATTGGCTGAGAAGGCAGTTA
Organism: Vicia villosa; assembly: GCF_029867415.1. Classification (NCBI taxonomy): domain Eukaryota; kingdom Viridiplantae; phylum Streptophyta; class Magnoliopsida; order Fabales; family Fabaceae; genus Vicia; species Vicia villosa. The sequence goes on from NC_081184.1 coordinate 33,039,572, forward strand.
TACAAATTATTGTTTCAATCAAGTGCGTAAAAATATGTTTTACACAACTTTAATTTAACTTACTTATATCAATGATATAATTTTGTGGGGACCTATTCCAAAGAAAAGAAGTGACTTGATTATTTTTGTATAATTATGAATTATAATTTAATAATGAACTAATCCTAACTTATCATATCTCTATTCGTTTACTAGATAACTTTATTTTGCCAAGATAAAAAAATATTTTAAATATTCTATTCATATATAATGTTGTTGTAAACAAATTTGGAACTCTTAAAAAATTATAAATATGAAATTAATAAAATATTAGAATATGTTTCACCATAATGATTTGATTTTAATATGATTTGAAAATTAGATTAATAAAAAATTGTATTTGTAATACTTAAAAAATTGTAATTTTTAATATTTTTATTTTAAAAAATTTACAATATAAATGAAATATATAGTTTTAAATGCAATTAGAATATTTTTGGTAATTACAATATGTCCAAGAACAATTTTGATCTAAACTATTCAAACAATATCAATCAATCCTAATGACTTTTACATGAATAGAACCAGACGTAAATTAATTTACAAAATTTACTTTAAGTTAAAATTAATTTTATGAAAATGAATTCCATTAAATCAATTATGAGAAAACCATACATATAATAATATTTCATATTTCTGAGAAAATAAAATACTATGTACTCAATTTTGGTTGAATGAAAAAAAAGTAGAGTACTTGCAACATTGCAACAGCACATGATAGTGTTTATCACTTTCCAAACCACAGTTATTGTGTGCTTTATGCGTTATTTCAATTATTATATACCCAAAACATACCAGCACAAATTAAATTATAATAAAAGAGATGAGTAAATATAATAAAAGCAAATTGTGAATGAAGTGGGTTGGAAAGCAAATTTTTCATTGATGCATTTTCATAAATTTTCCGTTAATTTTTGCACGTAGCTGTGATACTCATAACTTTATTTCAATTATTCCTTACCCAAAATGTACCAGCATATATTAAATTGGAATGGCTGGATTTTCCCAAAAAAGAAAAAGAGAGGAGTAAATAAAAGCAAAATATGAATTCTTTGATATCAATCATTGTGTTTAAAGCTTGAAAACAAAATTTTCATTGGTGTCTTTTCATAAGTTTTCTTTCATAATTGATACGTTATTACGAAATAACACATAATGGTAAGTTAGGGATATTTAAAACTCAACCAAACAAAATCAAAGACAAAATTATAATAAAAAGGCAAAATTATAATAAAAAGGCTTCGACACTTTTCATATTTTTTTCTGCCATTTATTTTATTAGATCAAATGTATAAGTCGCACTATCGAATGTAATAGCATAGCTTTTACTTCCTTGTATTTTTTTTCTAAATAATATAACTGCTTATGGGATCTAATAGCTTAGGTTTAATTCCCGCACTTTATTTTCTGTATAAATATTAGCTGTTAGAAGTATATTAATAAGCTTGCCAAGAATGATTTACTAAGCATTACCGCAACTTAATAAACTTATATTCAATCCTAAGTTTATCAGCCTTTGAATGAAACATATATCTTAAAGAACATAAGAACTAAACGAATATTTAACTTAAAAAAACAGATGAGTGTCTATTCCTAGTCTCTGCTAGGGTTTGTTTTTCTTCTCCCACTGAGAATCATTAGTGTCTTTCGTTTTCTTTTCCATATATCCTGGTTCCTAGAACAAAATGGCAAGCCCGAATTTAGAGGGTTTATCAATCAACAATGAAGGAGAGGAGGATGGATTTTGTTTTGATGCGGATGATGGAGGAAAGGAGGTGGTCGATCTCCGATGGTGTCTAATCGGGAGGTTTTTGTGTGATAGAGCAATACACGTGATGTCGATGAAGGCAAGGTTAGCAGATTTGTGGAGACCGGTGAAAGGTGTTACTATCAAAGAGGCTAAGGATGGGTTGTTCCTATTTCAGTTTGCTCACAATTTAGATATGGAGGCTGCGATTAAAGGCGGACCGTGGACTTTCGACAGTCATCTTCTGATCCTTGAGAGGGTACGGCTAGGGGTACAGATCGAGAATATTCCGTTGTTCCATGTTGATTTTTGGGTTCAAATCCATAATCTTCCGACGGGTCTGATGATGGAGAAGGTGGGCAGAACAATGGCAAACTTCATTGGAAGCTTTGTGGAATATGATAAAAAAATAACACTAGCTTTTGGCGACAGTATATGCGGCTGCAAGTTAGGATCGATGTGAGACAACCATTGAAGCAGCAAACTAGGGTCAAAAATAAAGGAGGAAAATGGTGCATAGTCAAATTCAAGTATGAAAAACTCAGCCTATTTTGTTTTGTCTGTGGCATTCTGGGACATTCAGAGAATAAATGTGAAATTAGATTTTCCATGGAAGAAGATGATGGTTCAAGAGGATGGTCAAATGATCTAAGGGCGGATCTTCGACGGTCTGGTGGAGGATCGTCATCCAAATGGCTAAAGGAAGAATCTGGCGAAAATGATAGTGGAAAGAGCAAATTTCAGGCGCGTGAAAACCACTCCCACAGAGGGATGCGTGAGGTTGAAAGATCGCAAGATGAGGAAGAACAAAATCACGTTACACTCTCATGCAGCAATTAATGAGAATATTGATAAGAGAAATTCTATGGTGCAGTTGCCAATTTGACTTCAGTGGTGAAGTCACTGCCTGACCAATCAGAATTAAGCCCTAAGCCCTAATAGTGCCACATAGGACTGAAGCATTAAATGACCCTTATTGTCACTTACTGTGGTAATTTTATAGTTTGTATATTGCAACTTAGTCCCTAACATATTAATATTGTTTTTAAAATGTAATATTTAAAATGAAAATAAATTAAATTTAAAACAATTAATTAAAAAAACTTTAATTTAATCTTTCTCAATAGATATTCATATTCACTATCAGGTACCTGAAACCCTAATTTTGTTTTCATCCCCATTTTTTAACAAAAGTGTTCGTCCACAATTTTTTGACATCAATACAACATTCATATTCATCTTCATATTCTTTGCCTACACACTTGCTGTTCAGGCTTAAGACGGTTCCTTCGAACACGCCGACAACCCTCCAAATTGACATGGCAAGAAGAGAGGTACGTTTGAGAGCACCACCCCTTCCCACTTTTTAGGTATATTTAGGGTTTCTTGTATGATTGAATATTGCTTTCGTTGTTTCAATTCATGTAGGATTCTTACTGTGTTCTACTCTGTTTAGAACTAAGTTGGGTAAAGAAATAAAAAAACATTTGAAATCGATGAAGCAAATGGAAACACCACTCTCAACCGGGAAGCGCAAACGCGAAATTGGAACCCTAAACCAGAAAACTCAAAACGAAAATCTTCAAAGAAATTCAAGAGGTTAATCTATTGAAACCCTAAATTCCTTTTTACATTTAGTGTTGGTTGTGTGTTTAATTGGTTACATTTAGTGTTGGATGTGTTTTTGAGTGCTTCAAAAGTCTATAGAATCCTATAATCTTGGTTTCACCTGATTCACTTTGTGCTCTGACTTCAATACTTTTCCAACTATGCTAAACAAAGGTTAAATCCATATCAAATTGATATTCCTTTCTCACATTCCATTTTCATTCCCATCATGAGGGTAACAAAATAACAATAACCTTTCCTTTTCTATTTCATAATATCCAGAACCAAAAACACTTGTGAATTTCAATAGAATAACACAGACCAACTAGTTCAGAAACAAACCTCAGCTAGTGTCCTCCTATGCTTAGAGTCTTAAACAGAAACATCTTTCTTAAGATTGTGTAGTCTCCCATCAATCTTCCATTCAAAAACACAAACAACATTAGCATAATAAAATTGAGACACCAACCCAATATTGGCAAATAGCCGAATAGCATTGCAGAACAAACCAATACTGTTAAGTATTGCCAAATAACAGTTTCAACACTACTATAATAGCACGCTAAAGCAACTTAGGTTTGCAGAATTTAAACAAACAGTTATCCTCTGCAATCAGCAATGAAACGTTACATCATTCCTCTTATTGTATCTGATGCGTTGAGTATAAAATTCCAGTGTGCAACTCTACAGGTTTACCCTGTTTGGCTTTACTTGCTTGCATTCACATGGTTCAGTTGTTAATTATTTTTACTGATAATTGGATAAACTGGCTCCTTGCAGCGTGACTTCCAGCTTCCTGATCGTTAAGATGGAATTCTCGGCTGAGGATGAAGCCAAAATTGAGAGGTTCACCAAAAATCTTTTTCCTTTGTATCTTAATGAAGGATATACCTTGATTTCCTGAATACATGCTGTTTGATCCTAGTTGTTGGATACTCATTGGGAGTCTTTTGTTTATGTTCGGCGAACAATCTGGACTCTCGTTCAAGTTTCTATTTGAATTGAAATGATCTTTTGAGTATATATATCTTTGTTCTTTTTCAGCTAGAGAAAGGTGTTGATGGGTTGTTTGAAAGCTTTGCAAGGTTGGATTCACGTATTTCAAGTGTTGGTCAGACAGCTGCAAAGATAGGAGATCATCTCCAAGTAGGGAGCTGTGTTCTTCCACCCTTCCAGTGCTTCCACTATATTTTGATAGAAGAAATGTGATCTCACGTTTACTTGTATTCTAATGTTTTATTGGTTGGTTAAATTATCCTTTTTGTTTGAAATATAATTTCATTTGCAATTCTGTTTTTTTGTCAGAGTGCAGATGCTCAGCGAGAAACTGCCAGTCAAACTATTGAGCTGATAAAAGTAAAAATCAGCCAATTCATTTGTGGTTTATACCCATCATTCATGTTGGAAAATTTACCTTATGGTTGATTAATTTCTACAGTACTTAATGGAGTTCAATAGCAGCCCTGGTGATTTGATGGAGCTTTCTCCTCTTTTTTCTGAATAGTTAAGGGAGCGGAGGTTAGACATATTTCCTGTTAAAACTGATATAAACTTATAATGTCATTCAAGAATTTACATGAATGACAAAGTACATGGTTGAGGATCTAAAATTTTTGTGATCCTCCAGTAGCTGATTTACTCTGTCTAGGTGGAATTTCATAGAAAATTTTATTAATTGATGATGTTTATTGATTTCAGTACTTGTTAAGTAGGTTTTTACTATAGGGATACTAATTAGGCTTGTTGATCACACATGCATCTCTATGGTCTTCTTGCATGCAATGTATTCTTTTACACCTTACAACAACAATACAAATTGACTTTACTTAACACACAAGATAATGTTTGAAATTTTCCCCTTAACAAGTTGTTTGGGCTTGTGTTCTGCTTTTATCCTTTTTGTGCTTTTTCTATTGAAATCCAAATATATAATGTCTGGTTTTGGTGATTAGTAGATTGTTATTTTCTTTACATTTTTAGAAAAATTCCACTGTTGTCAATTAGTGTTCAGTAGCTAGTTGAGTTACCGCATTCATGTTAGTCATTCATGTTAATCAATAGAGCTGTATGATATTGAATCTTTTTATACACATAGTGATTTGATCTCTTGTGAGATCATTTAGAAAATATAATTGCACAATGATGTGTTTATTCACCCACTCAAATTTTAGACAGCTTTATAGCAGATCAACCATAAATCGATCGAGAATATGAAGAATATCATATTTGTAAGTTATCTAATTCTTCTATAGGAAAGCTAGTAGAATTGTCTTGTTGTCCACCAGTATTCCAAAGGAAACTAGCATACTTTGACAGAAAATAAGTGTTGCCAGGATCTGATTCCAATGCTTGTAGATATCTCAATTCTGCTACCATTTGATTTGATGTAATTTTGTGATGTTTGTTTCGAACCGGTAATCTACGAGCTACTTAAGAACCTATCACTTATCTTTACATATTTTTTTCTTAGGTGTATTTGAATAATTTGTGGGTGTAGGTTTACAGCGTCAGTTGCAGGAACCTGTCCACCGTACGATCTCGAGGTTCCACCGTAAATTAAATTGGTAAGTAGAGATCGGTAATATTTCTGTTTAATTTTGTCGAGATATATACTTAAATGAAATCAATGATTATGAAATGAAGAATTTAACGCTTTGAAGTTATTAATATAAGTTAATATTTGTATTGGCTTCATGAAATAAACTTGCTTACAGTTTCAACAATCCTTCAAATCACTGTGTTGATTTGTTCTAATGATGTTTAGTGGCTTTCACTCTTCAGGTTCAATATTTCTTTGTTGGTGTAAAGGTATTGTTCCATCTACTTGGAGATCCTATAACTCACGATGATACCTCTACCCGTATGAACATTATTGGATGTCACACGATTCTGTTAGAAATATGATGCTCATAGTGTCGGCGTCGTCCTCCTGTTGGCGGCGAAGTGTACGATATTGAACATTCAAGAGAAGTGTCTTCATTAAAATGTATGCCATTGATTTCTTTGTAAACGATACTAGTTTCACGTAGGTAGTGAATGTGGTAAAATGTATGCCATTGATTTCTTTTCTAAAGAAAATTCTTTTATAATTTATAAGTAACTTCTTTTCAATTCGATATCTTGTATTTACTTTATTGTAGATTCGTAGAGAAGCTTGCGCTTCATTTGTTCAATGGAGATGTTCATCAAGCAGCATACCGTATCCTGTCAGATTTTAGAAATGGTAGGTTTGGTTGGACTGCATTGGAGAGGCCTCCTAGGTGATGTCAAATGTTTGCTTTTAGAAGCAACACCCTGAAGCTAGAATTGAAAATTATGCTGGAGATTTCCAGGAGCAAACCGAAAAGCCAAGATTTCAAGCAGCATACCGTATCCTGTCAGATTTTAGAAATGGTAGGTTTGGTTGGACTGCATTGGCTTTTCCTTTTTTTTTGAAGTAGTGAATGAAAAGCCAAGCTTGTTGTATCAGGTTGATTCCACGGGTTATTTTGTTTGTTATTATTGTGTCAAAATACTCTTTGATGCACGTCTGATATGCAAGCAACTATGTGTAAATTTTAGGAACACTTTTTTTGTGTAGAAAACTTTTGAAAAGCCAAATTATAATTTCAAGTGCAGGATAAATAGAAAAGAGCATTGTTAAATGTACCCACCTTACGATTGGTACATTTTCCTCATTTTGGAAAAAAACACATAGTTAACATAGGTACTATAAACTTCAGATTCATAAGACTCTAAACTTGTTAAAAAAAATTGTTCCTAAAGTTTATGGTAAGAAAAACAAAAAGAGTATGAGATAGTATTTTAGTTATTAATAAATGTAGGTAATCAACACATCTATCTCTTTTATTTCATCCACATTTTAGTTAGAGTTCCTATAACTTTTCCGTGAATTGGATCGTTTAACTTTTATTTTTCTACCTTTCTCTATCTTTCTCTCTATTTTTATCTTGATTTACTTTCTTTTACATCTTTTTCTCTTTAAAAACTTTAAGTTTATTATATATATTATTGAAGCATTTTTTTGAATGGATGTAATAGCCACCCTAGTGGCAAGCATAACCGTGTTAAGGCTTTCACTCAAGAGGACGCGAGTTCGATCCATTGGGTTTCCATTTTTTACTTTCTATGTTATTATTTTGGTTTTGTGTGATTTCTGAAAGAATCTTTTAATATAATATATTCCATTCATATTGTTGTCAGCACAGGTGTGTGGCCTGGTGGTTTTCTTTAAGAAATGTTTTCTCAAGGTCTCCATTTCAAGCCTTGATTGTGACAAAATCTTAATTTTTTATCATTTGTTTTCTTTTCTTTGGTTTTTTAGCAAACTTCAACAATTTTTTTAATCAATCAAAACTTCTCATTTTGAGATGATTTTTTGCACACTTGTCATTGTCATTTATTATATCTATTTTATGATTATGTCAAAAAATCTCAAAAATATTTATTATTTGATCATTTTTCATTTAATTGAAAACAAGTCATTTTTAATGACTTTAAAAACCTTTTCTTTTGGTTTTCTTTTCAAAACTCTTGATTAAATATTTTTGGATTGATCAAGGCTCTTCTCATGGGATGCCATACTCCTTGTAAACATCTCTCACTTTTTGGCTTTGTTTATTTGGTTTTTTTTTTTGACAGAAACAAATTTAACTGCTTTCATTAATCAAATAAAGAGTAATACAAGGAGGAATTACATCAAACATACAGCGTCGAGACCAAGAATTGGTCGCCTTAGCTAAGGTATGGGCAACCATATTCGCTTGACGCTTGATAAACTTAACCTCAAAGTAGGGGAAATCTAATAGCAACAGCTTAATAGAATTAATAATAGAGGAAAACTCAGAGCTACCCGGCTTATTAGATGTAAGGGCTTGGACCACCTGTTGAGAATCACTTTCAAAAATTGTCGGAGCATTATGAAACATAATAACAGAATGAATTGCTTCCTTAAGAGCTGAGGCCTCAGCTTCCAACACCGAAAAGTTACTATTATCCCAAGCCGTACCCGCGCCAACAAAGTTACCGTGATCGTTACGCATACACCATCCTCGATTCGTAGTCCCTACACGCTTATTGAAAGCGGCATCCACATTACATTTGAAGCTACCAATAGGAGGCGGGTACCATGAAACCACTTCTCCATTATCTAACCGCGGCGCCAGAATATTTTGGGCCATAAACCAATCTTGCCACTTATGGAATGCTAACCAACCAAGTTTGGAAGCATATTCCTTTTCATTATGCCACACGAAGTCATTCCTATTCTTCCATAGCCCTTCCAACAAAACCGCCACTCTTCCTGCGGTAAGCCTATCCTCCTTCATGCAAATATCGAATATAAGGGACCGGATATCCTAGAAAGAATGGAGACGAGTAGATATGACATTAGTAAGACCAGCCGACTGCCAACAAGAGAAAGTTTCCGAACAACCAACAAACACATGCCAGTCGTCCTCATAATCATGTCCACAAAGCTGGTAGGTGGGGCTACATGGAACATGATGTTGAATAAGACGTACCTTAGATGGGAGACAACCACTACAAATCCTCCAAAGAATATGTTTCACTCGAGACGGAGCTATTATATTCCAGAGATCACTCCAGTTTACTCCTTCCTCAACCAAGCCCACACTTTCGTGATGCTTTCTCCAACTTCTATATCCCGATCGGACACTATAATTACCACTTACATCATCCTTCCAGATCATACGGTCTTCAACCACTTCTTCTGACAACGGAACTTGTAGAATATCACGAACCACTGAGTAATCAAACAAATCACGTAAAACTCCCATATTCCATTGTTTGACATTAGGTAGTGAAACAACTGGATCGAAATCATCAAAATGAAATCAATGAAGTCGCCATCGATTGTTTATTTATCCCAAAAACGGGAAGGAAAACATCGAGTAAAACCTATAAAGAAAACAAACAACGGTCTTACGACCCAGAGAACTAGGTAAGGGTGTCGGTTACGCAAGGAGAAGGGGTTAGCACTCCTCACGTCCGTCGTACTCGACGGGATCCGCTCTTGTTAGTCTAAATCTATGGGTGCTATCTAAAAATCTAAGCCTAAAAGCTAAAGGGAAGCGCACGAAAAAAGGAAGAGAAAAGAAACACGGGGAAAAGAAAGAAAACATATACAAGATTGTGCTCGTTCAGGCCCCGCGACCTAATGCCTACGTATCCCGATTAAGGAATCAGAGCAGCCGTAGTTCGGCTCAAAAGATTTTGTGTGTGTGTGATGTTAAATGTCGCATTCCACTGCTGCTCGACCTTTGGAGACTCATACAATTGTTGTGGAAAGGAATTAACATGTGCTTAAAAGAAAATAAAAGAAAATCGAACAAAGCATTTTAAAAGAAAAAGAAAACATAAAAGATGAATATATACAAAAAAAGTAACTAAAAAAAAAAAGTGAAATAAACAAGTTAAAATATTTTTGTGGTTTTTCAATATGAAAAAGAAAATAAAGTCTAAATTTAAAATAAAAGCATGTTTTTTTTTTTTTTTTTTTTTTTGAATAGGAAATAAAACAAGTATTATAAAAAAATTAAAATAAACACAAGTAAGATAAAAAAAACAAATTGGGCTTAGAAACAGAAATGAAATGGGGGTGTGAGACATGGAAATCGCTGGGCTGAATGGAGTGGGAACAAGCAGGCCCAAGGTTCACTAAAGCTAACAAAAAAAACCCTAAAGAGCAAACCAATCCGCCTCACTCTCATCTCACGTTCTCCTTCCCTGCTTCACGTTATCTCTCTGTTTTTTCTCTGAACCTCACTCGATTTCTTACCTCAACAACTATTTTCTTCAACTTCTAATACCTCTCACACTCTCAGCGGTCCTCTTTCTTTTTCAAATACTCAAACCTAATGTTAAAACTCTGCTCACTCAACAGCAAGAACAACGGAAACTCTCTCATCTCTCAGCTCAAACAAAAAATTGCACAGCATAAAGAAACAACCAAAGGAAACAAAACTAATCAAACTTTCTGATTCTTAACCTCTCTCGCCCCTAACACTATCTCTCGGTTCCGGTTCACAGTATCAACATAAAGAGACTCACAAGAAGAACAAATAACAACAACAACAATATGGCAGCAACAGCAACATGGCATAGCATTGAAATGAACATCAGATTAAAGCATCATACAACAAGCATATAACATCAAATTAAGGCATCATACAACAAGCAATCAATCACACCACATGATACGAATAGAGTGTGGAACCTGGATCTGCAGTTTGTAGGAGATGACGTCTAGAAATCCAGAGGTGAGATAATAGCCGTGCTCCGTGCCGTGAAGATGTGATTCGGATGCTGTGAAGTGAAAGCCCGAGTGTTTCGAAACCGTGCCATGTTGAGCGATTGATGAAGATTATTGCTGAGTATTTCGAATCAGGTGTTGAATCCTGGCATGAAATTCCTGGTATGAAGCTGTGATGACGTTGATATATGTTTGAAGATTGATGAATGTCGTAATGTTTTGGTCATGAAGATTTGCAGGATTGTTGTAATGTATGGAGATGATTGTTGAATGACGATGGAAGCAGATTCTGCAGATTATTGAGGACTCGGTTTTGTGTCTATGGTGGATCAGTGAGTGACTCGGTTCTGATCTGATGGAGGCTTGTTATAGGTTGCAAGTTTTATGGAATTCTATTGAAGTGTATGAAACGATGATGATGCTGATGATTGTGAATGATTATGAAGATCTGAAAGTGATTATGGTGGTGAATCGGTTTTGTGAAGCCAATTGGAGGAGAATTTTGATTTCAATTTGGCAGCATAACGTTATCTTTTTCTCCTCCCCTTTTAGTGTGTATGAAGTCTTATTTATAGAGAGTGTGGTGAGGATTGTGTGACAAATTGAGAGTGAAATTGAGAGGGAAAATTCGATCACGCTTTCTGTGTTTTCATCCCCACTTGAAGGCAATCCGTGTGAATATTGTTTTGGGAAGAACTTGGACCATTGATGATATTTGAATGAAGGGTGCAGATTGAAACTTGTCAATTTCTGATTTAGTGTTGTAATGGAATTTGATTGAAACTTCTTGCTGGGAAAAAATGCTGGAAGCATGACCTCTTTGCTGCGAAAACGTGACTCTCCATGTTGAAATGTAGATTAGCTTGTGTGGGGGCCCCATTTGCATTTTTCTATTAACATAAAAGATAAAGAACTAATAACAATAAAATGAAAATGTTATAGTAAAAACAGACTAAAAATAGTGAAATAAAAAAATAATACAAAACGATGATTTTATATTAAAAATCAGTTTTAATTTTAACACTAATTCAAATTAAAAAGGATATTTCCATTTTGAATTAACATTAGAATTAAGACCAAAATTTAATATGAAATCATAAAACGACACTAGGAGAATGGCACTTTAAACCTCGACTAAGAATGAACCGCTTTAAATCATCTTGCAAATCTCGTTTCGTCTGATTCAGTCCCTGTGGCAAAAATAAAAGAGAACAAGACATATTTTTTGCAATTTTGATTAATGGTTAGTAAACAAAAGAATAATAGAATAAAATGTGACAATGCAATTGAATTGGAATCGCAGGGTAAAAATCAGGGTGCAACAGCTGCCCCTATTTAAGTTTCTTCTATTAGGAGATAGGAGATACTTAAATACAAACAAAGCCCGATTTTTAGCCTAAGATGCCCCAAGAATGATACGAATGTATGCAAATTATTTTGTTTTTTTTTTTTTGAATGATATGATATGAGACTGACTTGAATCTCTGTGGGGAATATTGCGCCACGAGAGACAAACTGTTGATGGGATGAGCAAAAGACTTGATGAAACAGACAGCAGAAGAAAGGTATCACAACATCCAGGAATGGATCTGAATGAGGTGAGAAATCACAATATTCAGGAATAGATCTGAATAAAGTGAGAACCAAGATGAAACATGGTTGTAAAGGAACCAGGATGAAGCATGGTTGTAAGGGAAACCAAAATGAAACATGGTTGTAAAGGGAAACCAAGATGAAACAAGGTTGTAAAGGGAACCAAGATAAAACAAGGTTGTAAAGGGAACCAAGATAAAACAAGGTTGTGAAGGAAACCAAGATAAAACATGGTTGTAAAGGGAACCAAGATAAAACAAGGTTGTAAAGGAAACACATCCGGAATAAACATCAGATAAACGAGTTCTGGAATTAACATCAGAATAAAAGAGACACATCCGGAATAAACATCGGATAAAAGAATTCTGGAATTAACATCAGAACAAGAGAGACACATCCGGAATAAACATCGGATAAACGAATTCTGGAATTAACATCAGAACAAAGGAGACAAATCCGGAATAAACATCGGATAAACAAGACCAATGAACTAAAGGGATAAATCTGTATTGGATAGATGCCAAGTAAGTTGGACTTTGATCTCAAGGTAAGAATGTTGATTGCAACACGACCTCGAAAAATGCAGATGAATATGAATTTGTTTCTATGTATGATATTGAATTTTTCTATGCATGATATGAATGATTAATGCAATGCATTTATTTGTGACAACTGAGAGAGACTCTTTTGTGCGGCAGAAAAGGAATTCTGATTCCTCAACACATGGAACACTGCCCAAAGCTCTTCAATCACACCTGCAAACTGTACTGAACTGATCCTTTGAGAGAGACTGATAAACTGCTTGGAGATTCTCTTGAAGAAGATTGCCCCAACTTGAGTGATTAATGTAGAACAACTGATCATGGCTTCAGCTTGAATAATTCTTGAAATGACAACTTTACTGGACACTTGGAAACAATTGCCCCAGCATTAATCTTGAAAGCGTTATGATAAATCAAACCTGAGAATAGCTTGCATTGAGATAAACTTTGAACAGAACCTTGAAGTGAAATGCCCCTGATGAGATCACGGACCAATTTCTCAACTGTTTGAAATTCCTTGATGAGGAATGTTGTTTAGAAGCAAAAATGTTTGTTCAAAACTGGTAATCTAAATGCAAAGAACATGCAAGTTTTTTTTTTGAAATCAACAGAAATGGCATTGTAAAGCAAAGAGAAAGACAAAGAAACATGGAATTTGAAGTGAAAAGTAAAGCAAATAAATCCAGACAAATGATTGGCACAACTTTAGGAGTCAGGTTAACGCAACCTTGTTGTAGTATGCTTTCAAAATAAACCTGGCCTCAATTAGGACTTTTGAAGGTTGTAATGTGGCCTGGTTCATGGTTTAAGAAACAAAGGATATAAGGCTCAAAATTTATTTGTACCCACCCCTTCTTCATGATGAACTTCCATCCTACATTCAGTTAATTCAACCTATGCATTCAGGTTTTCAAGAGAACTTGGAATTTGCAGCACTTGTTTGACAATGATGATTCAGAAGCCAAGGAATATACTTTGAGATGGCAGTCACTTCTTTTTTTACAACATTTTGTTTCGGAATTTATTGACTTCTTTTTTTTTCTTTTGATTTCCCTAACTTTTGTCTGAACTGTTTAATTGGAGATTTACAGTCAGCGGGATGCCCCAATTTATTTTTTGCCTAAGTCTCCTTCAAAGGTTTTGACTTAGCGGGATTTTCTTGAACTTTTTTTTTCATTTTTTTCTTTTTTGAAAGATAGTGACTGCCTTGCTTAACAATTGCGGAGAACCATCATCATCACTTTTGACTTTGAAGGACGTCTTCGACACTTCTTGGATGTGTGCGAAGGAAAACTTGAAATTGCCACCTTATTGAAAGGTATCTTGAATGAAACTCTTGTATTTGAATGCACAAATGAATAAACTGAAAACTACCCATCCCCAGGTTAAAATTGCGGGTTTTTTCGTTCAAAAAGAAACTCCAACTTCGAAGGCTCAGAGGGGTTGACAAGGGATTAACTTCCTTATTTCTCCAGTGTTTGGGAGTTGAAACAATGCCTGTACATCATCAGCAAGGTTTTATTCAAAAGCACACTAACAACAATTATGGGTATCTTGTTTTCATCATCCTCCCTCCAATCTTTGCATAAACAACATGGTGAAGAAAGCAAATAAAAGAAACATATTTTTTTGTTTTTTGAAAGAAATAAAGCAGTAAATGAGAAGAATTGAATCAAAACATGCAATGCTCATTTCATTTAAAATTAACAGTAAGAAACAAACAAGTTTGAAATTAAACAGACATTACAATTGAAAGAAATGCAAACAGTAAAGAAACATGGTATAGTGACTAATCAGCAACAAGGATGAGCTGCTCTGTCTGAAACACTTTGCTTTATGAGGATCACTTGAATCTTGACTGAAGCTTCACTTGTCATGTCTGATTTTGAACCATCAATCTCCATTCTAACTTCCACATTGTGTTTTTTTATTTTCAATTCCCAATCTGACGACAGCTCTAATTCTGTAGCGGTGTTGAGGAAACAGCTTGACAATCAACAACTAATTGGGAGAAAGAACAACTGGAAATGAGATCTCGGGCAACCTGGACATAATGTGAGAACTATGCAATGACATGCAATGCAAGATGTAATGCCAGATGCAAACAAGTAACCAGCAGAACCACAGTAACCAATAGGATCAGAACTCAGTCACCATCAAACAGAAATGGAACCACTCGAACAAGAACCATAGTCACCAACAATGTACCTGTAAATTGATTGATTCCCGCCCCACTCACGGGTGAATCTAAGCCTGGGTAGGTCAAAAAGCCAACAGAGGATCGAACGTAGGCGCCATCATACGATGTTGCCTCGTTCCACCAAGCTCTGCCCGTGGATACGTGATCAGATCAATCAGGCATACGCCCTCTGTCCGTCACGGCCACTCTAGTCCTAGTTCCTATGGTATCACTCATAGCCTGTGTATTGGGCCTTTTACCTCAGTAACATCCCACCCACCAAAAAAACAGCAGATCCAGAACAGTATATATACAGAACAGCAGATAACCAGAATATAACAGCAAATAAAGCAATATATGCAAATATACAAATAAAGCAATATATACAAATATACAAATAAAGCATGAAGAAAGAAAACACCCAAAGATAAAAACAAACAAGAGCTAGGACTGACACTCAGGATGGGCCTAGCAAAGGTCAATCTGTCCCCAGTGAAGTCGCCAGCTGAAACAACTGGATCGAAATCATCAAAATGAAATCAATGAAGTCGCCATCGATTGTTTATTTATCCCAAAAACGGGAAAGGAAAACATCGAGTAAAACCTATAAAGAAAACAAACAACGGTCTTACGACCCAGAGAACTAGGTAAGGGTGTCGGTTACGCAAGGAGAAGGGGTTAGCACTCCTCACGTCCGTCGTACTCGACGGGATCCGCTCTTGTTAGTCTAAATCTATGGGTGCTATCTAAAAATCTAAGCCTAAAAGCTAAAGGGAAGCGCACGAAAAAAGGAAGAGAAAAGAAACACGGGGAAAAGAAAGAAAACATATACAAGATTGTGCTCGTTCAGGCCCCGCGACCTAATGCCTACGTATCCCGATTAAGGAATCAGAGCAGCCGTAGTTCGGCTCAAAAGATTTTGTGTGTGTGTGATGTTAAATGTCGCATTCCACTGCTGCTCGACCTTTGGAGACTCATACAATTGTTGTGGAAAGGAATTAACATGTGCTTAAAAGAAAATAAAAGAAAATCGAACAAAGCATTTTAAAAGAAAAAGAAAACATAAAAGATGAATATATACAAAAAAGTAACTAAAAAAAAAAAGTGAAATAAACAAGTTAAAATATTTTTGTGGTTTTTCAATATGAAAAAGAAAATAAAGTCTAAATTTAAAATAAAAGCATGTTTTTTTTTTTTTTTTTTTTTTTGAATAGGAAATAAAACAAGTATTATAAAAAAATTAAAATAAACACAAGTAAGATAAAAAAAACAAATTGGGCTTAGAAACAGAAATGAAATGGGGGTGTGAGACATGGAAATCGCTGGGCTGAATGGAGTGGGAACAAGCAGGCCCAAGGTTCACTAAAGCTAACAAAAAAAACCCTAAAGAGCAAACCAATCCGCCTCACTCTCATCTCACGTTCTCCTTCCCTGCTTCACGTTATCTCTCTGTTTTTTCTCTGAACCTCACTCGATTTCTTACCTCAACAACTATTTTCTTCAACTTCTAATACCTCTCACACTCTCAGCGGTCCTCTTTCTTTTTCAAATACTCAAACCTAATGTTAAAACTCTGCTCACTCAACAGCAAGAACAACGGAAACTCTCTCATCTCTCAGCTCAAACAAAAAATTGCACAGCATAAAGAAACAACCAAAGGAAACAAAACTAATCAAACTTTCTGATTCTTAACCTCTCTCGCCCCTAACACTATCTCTCGGTTCCGGTTCACAGTATCAACATAAAGAGACTCACAAGAAGAACAAATAACAACAACAACAATATGGCAGCAACAGCAACATGGCATAGCATTGAAATGAACATCAGATTAAAGCATCATACAACAAGCATATAACATCAAATTAAGGCATCATACAACAAGCAATCAATCACACCACATGATACGAATAGAGTGTGGAACCTGGATCTGCAGTTTGTAGGAGATGACGTCTAGAAATCCAGAGGTGAGATAATAGCCGTGCTCCGTGCCGTGAAGATGTGATTCGGATGCTGTGAAGTGAAAGCCCGAGTGTTTCGAAACCGTGCCATGTTGAGCGATTGATGAAGATTATTGCTGAGTATTTCGAATCAGGTGTTGAATCCTGGCATGAAATTCCTGGTATGAAGCTGTGATGACGTTGATATATGTTTGAAGATTGATGAATGTCGTAATGTTTTGGTCATGAAGATTTGCAGGATTGTTGTAATGTATGGAGATGATTGTTGAATGACGATGGAAGCAGATTCTGCAGATTATTGAGGACTCGGTTTTGTGTCTATGGTGGATCAGTGAGTGACTCGGTTCTGATCTGATGGAGGCTTGTTATAGGTTGCAAGTTTTATGGAATTCTATTGAAGTGTATGAAACGATGATGATGCTGATGATTGTGAATGATTATGAAGATCTGAAAGTGATTATGGTGGTGAATCGGTTTTGTGAAGCCAATTGGAGGAGAATTTTGATTTCAATTTGGCAGCATAACGTTATCTTTTTCTCCTCCCCTTTTAGTGTGTATGAAGTCTTATTTATAGAGAGTGTGGTGAGGATTGTGTGACAAATTGAGAGTGAAATTGAGAGGGAAAATTCGATCACGCTTTCTGTGTTTTCATCCCCACTTGAAGGCAATCCGTGTGAATATTGTTTTGGGAAGAACTTGGACCATTGATGATATTTGAATGAAGGGTGCAGATTGAAACTTGTCAATTTCTGATTTAGTGTTGTAATGGAATTTGATTGAAACTTCTTGCTGGGAAAAAATGCTGGAAGCATGACCTCTTTGCTGCGAAAACGTGACTCTCCATGTTGAAATGTAGATTAGCTTGTGTGGGGGCCCCATTTGCATTTTTCTATTAACATAAAAGATAAAGAACTAATAACAATAAAATGAAAATGTTATAGTAAAAACAGACTAAAAATAGTGAAATAAAAAAATAATACAAAACGATGATTTTATATTAAAAATCAGTTTTAATTTTAACACTAATTCAAATTAAAAAGGATATTTCCATTTTGAATTAACATTAGAATTAAGACCAAAATTTAATATGAAATCATAAAACGACACTAGGAGAATGGCACTTTAAACCTCGACTAAGAATGAACCGCTTTAAATCATCTTGCAAATCTCGTTTCGTCTGATTCAGTCCCTGTGGCAAAAATAAAAGAGAACAAGACATATTTTTTGCAATTTTGATTAATGGTTAGTAAACAAAAGAATAATAGAATAAAATGTGACAATGCAATTGAATTGGAATCGCAGGGTAAAAATCAGGGTGCAACAGGTAGCAATAGATCATTAATAGTTAAAGTATACACACCTTGAGTTTGAGGACCCATCAAACAACCTTCTCTAGTCCCTCTAAGCCATGGTTCATTCATAATTCTTATGTTTCTACCATCACTAATCCGCCATTGTTTATTTGGTTTTTAAAGACTTGTTTTTATGCTTTAATCATAAACATGTCCAAAAACCCTAATTCTTGTCGCTTTGACTTGAACTTTTGATTTCAACACATATAGTTGTTTGAAAACTCATATTTGATTGATCAATGGATATTTGAAGCACTTCTGATTTTAACTATGTGTGAACTATGATGGTCAACTATGAGTGAATCATGGAAGATAGTCATAAGATGTTTGTCAATTATGTGGGAACCATGCCAGATGTGCATAAATGATGATCAACTATGTGTGAACTCTGAAAGATAGTCAATAGAAGATGGTCAACTATGTGTGAACTATGATTGTCAACTATGAGTGAACCATGGAAAATAGTCATCAGATGTTGGTCAACTATGTGGGAACCATGTCATAGATGCATAAATGAAGGTCAACTATGTTTGAACCATGAAAGATAGTGTATAGAAGATGGTCAATTGTGTGTGAACTATGTCATAGATGCATAGATGATGGTCAACTCTGTATGAACCATGGAAGATAGTAAATAGATGATGGTTAACTATGTGTGAGCCATGTTAGTGGATGTACTCTGAATCATATTTTAGTGGATCAGAGTCAACGACATGGGTCGCTTTGACTTGAACTTTTGATTTCAACACATATAGTTATTTGAAAACTCATATTTGATTAATCAATGGATATTCGAAGCACTTTTGATTTCAACTATGTGTGAACTATGATGGTCAACTAAGGAGTCAACAAATGATGATCGACTGTGTGAACCATGTCAGGGATGCACTGATGATGTTCGAATATGCCTGAACCATGTTACATATGGATAGAAGATGGTCAACTATGTGTGAACCCTGTCAGGGAGTCAACTGATGTTGGTCAACTATGTGTGAATCATGTCATGGAGTCAATTGATGATGGTCGACCATGTGTGACTCATCTCAAGGAGTCAACATATGATGTTCGACTAATGTGTGAAGCATGTTAGGGAGTCAAATGATGATGTTCGACTATGTGTGAACCATGTTATAGATGGACAGTAGATGGTCGACTATATGTGAACCATGTTACAGATGGATAAGAGATGGTCTTCTATGTGTGAACCATGTCAATGAGTCAACTGATGATGTTCGACTATGTGTGAACCATGTCAGGGATGCACTGATGATGTTCGACTATGTGTGAACCATGTTACAGATGGATAGGAGATGGTCAACTATGTGTGAACCATGTCAAGGAGTCAACTGACGATGTTCGACTATATGTGAACCATGTCAGGGATGCACTGATGATGTTCGACTATGTCTGAACCAGGTTACAGATGGATAGAAGATAATCAACTATGTGTGAACCATGTCAGGGAGTCAACTGATGATGGTCAACTATGTCTGACATGGTTCACACATAGTTGACAATCAACTAATGATGTCCGACTACGTGTGAACCATATAAGGGATGCACTAGAGATGGCCGACTTTGTGTGAACCATGTCAAACACTCAACTGCTGATGTCCCACTATGTGTGAACCATGTCAGGGATACATTGATGATGGTCAACTATGTGTGAACCATGTTAGGGAGTCAACCGATGATGTTCAACTTTGTGTGAACCATGTTAGGGAGTCAACCGATGATGTTCAACTACGTGTGAGCCATGTCAGGGAGTCAACGAATTATGTTTGACTATGTGTGAACCATGTCAGAGATGCACTGATGTTGTTCGACTATGTGTGAACCATGTCAGGGAGTCAACTGATGATGGTCAACTATGTGTGAACTATGTTACTGATGGATAGGAGATGGTCAACTATGTGTGAACCATGTCAGAGAGTCAACTAATGATGGTCAACTATATGTGAATCATGTCAAGGAGTCAATTGATGATGGTCGACCATGTGTGAGCCATGGCAGGGAGTCAACGGATTATGTTTGACTATGTGTGAACCATGTCAGAGATGCACTGATGTTGTTCGACTATGTGTGAACCATGTCAGGGAGTCAACTGATGATGTCCTACTATGTGTGAGCCATGATATAGATGGATAGGAGATGGTCGACTATGTGTTAACTATGTTACAGATGGATAGGAGATTGTAAACTATGTGTGAACCATGTCAGGGAGTCAACCGATGATGGCCAAATATGTGTGAACCATGTCAGGGAGTCAATTGATGATGGTCGACCATGTGAGAACCATGTCAGGGAGTCAAAAAATGATGATCCACTATGTGTGAACCATGTCAGAGATTCATAAATGATTGTCAAACATGTGTGCACCATGTAAGACGGTCAACAGAAGATGGTAAACTATGTGTGAACTATGTCATAGATTCATAGATGATGGTCTACTATGCGTGATTAATGGAAGATAGTCAACATAAGATGGTCAACTATGTTAGAGATGCATACATGATGGTCAATCATGTGTGAACCATGTCAGAGATTCATAAATGATTGTCAAACATGTGTGCACCATGTAAGACGGTCAACAGAAGATGGTAAACTATGTGTGAACTATGTCATAGATTCATAGATGATGGTCTACTATACGTGATTAATGGAAGATAGTCAACATAAGATGGTCAACTATGTTAGAGATGCATACATGATGGTCAACCATGTGTGAACCATGTCAGAGATTCATAAATGATTGTCAAACATGTGTGCACCATGTAAGACGGTCAACAGAAGATGGTAAACTATGTGTGAACTATGTCATAGAGTATAGACGATGGTCTACTATGCGTGATTAATGGAAGATAGTCAACATAAGATGATCAACTATGTTAGAGATGCATACATGATGGTCAACCATGTGTGAACCATGGAAAATAGTCAGTATATGATGGTGGCCAAGTGTTGCGAACCATGTAAAATAGTTAGTAGATGATAGTGAACCATGTCAGAGATGCATTGACGATGGTCAACTATGTCTGAACCATGTTAGAAATGCATTAATGATGGTCAGCCATGGAAAATAGTCAGTAGATGATGGTGAACCATGTCAGAGATGCATTGATGATGGTCAATTATGTGTGAACCATGTCTGAGAGTCAATTGATGATGGTCAACTATGTGTGAACCATGTTAGGGATGCATTGATGATGTTCGACTATGTGTGAACCATGATAGGGAGTCAACTGATGATGGTCGACTATTGTGATCCATGGAAAATAGTCAGTTGATGATGGTGAACTATATCAGAGATGCATTGATGATGGTCAACTATGTGTGAAACATCGAAGATAGTCAATAGATGATGGTTAACTATGTGTGAACTATGTTAGATATGCATAGACGATGGTTAACTATGTGTGAACCATGTCTGACAGTCAACGAATGATTGTCTGACTAAAAATAAATAAAAATAAAAGAATAAATGTTTATTTTTAAAAATGAGACGGTTATATATTGTGTTTTAAAAATGAAAATAACAATTAAATAAAAAAAATAAATATTTATTTTTAAACTTTAGGTTTCTAAGTAAATGAAATAAAAGATATTGACCCGATTGTATAAATAAATAAAAGAATAAATAAATGAAAATAACAATTTTATATATTGTGTTTTATAAATATATTGACCCAATTTATAGCCTAATCCGATGCTAACTCAAACTTCTCCCAATTTTCATATTCCCTCGCAGCTTTTCTCACAAACCTTAAAAAAATTTAGAACGCTCCAACATTTCCCTCCTTTGAAAGCCCAAAATTTTCATCTCCCTCTCTTTCATCGATACCTATTCAAACACAAATTAAAATACTTGTCTTTCTAATTTCACCGAAAACCCACACATCTCTTACTCCTACCATGGCTACAGGTGGAAAGCGGAAGTTCATGTGAAGCTTAATCGATGGCTGTTAAGAGAGCTATGGAGCTTGGGGAAAAGGTCAGCTTCGTTCTCTTTCTCTTAACAAATCGAATTTAATTGCCATTGTTGTTGTTGTTTTGCTTCTTGTTTTGATTTTTTTTTTGTGTTATTATAGCTTCTTGAAAAGAAGGTTCCATGTACCATTGGGAATATAGGGAAAGTAAATGAGGCTATTTGCATGCCTGATGATAAAGAGGTTCCATGTACCATTGGAATTAGGGGTTTTTGCTTCTCTTTTGATTCTATTTACTCGTTCATCAATCTATATGTCCTTTGAAGAGTGCTGTCAAATAGGATATTGATCTTTTCAATTTCATGTTTTTGAATTTTAGCCATTGGAGGGTGAGGCTGTTATGAGCAAATTTCAGAAGGTTTATAAAAAATTAAGCTGAGCTTTTAAAGGTGTGCCTTTTGAAGAATTAATGAAGTTAAAGAACAGGTATTTGTAAATTTTAATTATGTTCAAATAGTTTATGCACATGTTAATGTATCTTGAGTTTTAATTCATTTAGTTTGATAAATTAATGCATTCACACAATCAACACACTCGATGACTGTCGAATTTAGATGTAGGAACAAGCACATTTTGATCCAATGACTATGCCTGAGTGTGTGGAGTATGTGACTGCAACAAAACCAAATCCTCTTTTGAATTTTGATAGCTCGTAGTTTAATAATTTCTATTTCAATTCAGTTTTGGTTCCTTGCTTGTTGACATTCCTAGTAAAACCATGAAGATTTCAGTTTACTTTTTATATCTTTCCTGCATGGTTCATATTTATTGTTCTATATCATTGAATTGTGCAGTCTTACAATACATTTCATGCATATCGTTCTCATTTAAATCATTGTCATATAATTTAGTGGATAGTGCTATTTCCTGACCGTTAGAATTGCAATATCAGAGACATGGCGAAGAAAGGCTATTTGGAACCGGGTGAAAGACTTTCATTTGCTTACTGGAATCCTTGTTATAAGTCACATTATATCCCCAATAGTTGGCAGTGAAGACAAAGCACTGCAAGCAAGCCGGTAAGATTCTCTACTCTCTTGATTTCTCCCTCATCATATCTTGGTGCCCAAGTATTACATGAGTCCTCCACTTCAGAAGCTGATCATGCAGTCATTGTTTCACTAAGAATTTTCACTGTTTCTGTAACAGACATTTATTACCAGCTGGATTCCACGTGACGGCAATCAGACCACCAACAGTGCCTCCTAACTCATGCAGGTTAGTACCTTATAATTCCTGTAATTACAATCTAAAAGAAAATAAGAACTTATAAGAGGTGTTAAAATGGGCTCTGTGTTATTACTTTGAAGTAAAACATGAATTGGTTTTACAGAATTTAAGCTTGTAATTATTTCTACCTGGACCTGCCAAAAAATTTCACCAGCCAGACTTGGCTGCTCATAATGCTTAAAGTATGCTACAACTCTATTCTCTTATTTCCTACAGGCTACATGGAATATGGGTTTGCTTTCAGTAGTAGAGCAGTGAAAGTGCTCAATCTGTTTTCAAATTAGATGATCTACATTCCTACGACAAATAATGAAGTGGAAACAGGATGTTGCAAAGGTTTTCTTGCCTATAAATACCTGGGTGTGGAGTATAGAATCTAAAGTGCTGTATCTTATAAGAATACGAATTGGAATTCTATGTCTAAACATATTTTCTTGCCTATTAAATAAAAAGCATTCCATCTGAAACATTTTATCAATGATTATATTTTCTTGCCTATTTTAGATTATATAACTTTGTTCCTTATAACATTCATTCATTGCAAAAGATTAAAAACCATTTGCATTCATCTTAAATGGAACTCTACAAGAGTTTGATTGAAATCTCTTATTATTTAAATAATCAAAACATTAGAACAAATGTAACAACACACAGTTTTGATTTGTTCATCAGCCAGGTCATAGTCGAGTCGAGTACAAATAGAGAAATGATATTGTTGCGCTGTATTCAAGACTCAGTGCATTCTCGAACTATCAGGGACTTACACTTGAGGTTGAGACCCTTCAAACTTTTGGTGGTGTATTAGCTACCATCCCAGAAAAGCGATCCAATCCAAGGTAGTATCTACTACCTGCTATATCATCCGCAGGAACTGCTGCAAAAATTTCTCTCAGCTCCTCTTCTGATAGTTTCACTGATAAGGCACCAAGGTTTTGATCCAGATTCTTAATCTTAGTTGTTTCTAACAGTAAGACGAGAAATCACATTTCTGATACTATTAGGATATATATACTAGATTAAATATGTTTCGTTAAATGCAGGTTAAAAGGGTGGCTGAAACAAAACCAAACCAATCTCAGATTTTGGCCAACATATTAGGATGACTAAATGATTTACTTATTGTTTTTTCCTTTCCGTTCACCAACAACATAATTGCTGAGTACATATGGTATTTTGTTCTACTCAGTCTTTGTTAGTATTTATTTCACAGTATTTGATTCTTACCAGTATCGATGTGTTTAGTGTACATGTCTTGTTGGTGCTCTTGTTAGAGCAGCGAGTCACTGCCCTTCTGGACAAACTATTAGTTAAACCATCTCTTGTGAATATACCTTCCATGGAGGAAGGTGGGCTCCTATTCGTGAGTATAATTAACTTACTGACTTCATTATTATCATCTAAGTGCCAGTTTAGACTGCAGGCTGATCTCAATGTAATCTGCATTTGGTTTGAGGATGCAGTATATTTGAATGCTGGCGGTGGCGTATGAAAAAAACCCAAGAAATTGCTAGAGATCTCCGAGTTGTAGGATGCGGTGACTTGGATGTTGAAGGTAATGAATTTACTTTGAATGTGCCTGATTTTGATAAACTCTTCTGTAAAAGGAATATTGGTTTGGAATATAGGTGCACATGGTACTAGAAGGAATATTTTATCTGCCCATTAAATGTATTTTATGACAATACTTGAGTTTATGCAGGAAAAGTTTTGTTTTTGTTATGATACATGGTACTGATTATTTTTTGTTGATTTCTTAACAGTGGTCTTCTGCTCGCATTATAATTTGATGCAATGACTTACAATGCAATTATTGTGGGAGCCTTGCTCTCTAGTTACCAATGATTGTTAAAACTGATTATCATTTTTAACCTTAATTTCACATATAACTACTTGCTCCGACAATATATATATATATATATATATATATATATATATATAATTTTTTAAATATATTTTTAATGGTAAACAGAAAGGTTTAATTATGATACAACTTAATGGAAAATGTGATATTTAACCTGCAAATCCCAAAAGCTCTATTCTAGCCTTAGGCAATTTTCAAGTAGAGCTTTTGACTTTTTAGTTTTTATGTCCTCACACCATCTCATAAATATGCACTAATGTTTAACAATGCTTCATGCTTGTATTACCTTTTGCATATCAGGCCTGACAGAGTCCCTGTTTTCAAATCACAAGGATGAATATCCTGAATATGAGCAGGCATCTCTCAGACAGTTATATAAAGTGAAGGTTTGCAATTGTTTCAATTTCCTGTCCTTCCAAATTAGAATTGGTTTTGAAAACCTTTACATGAATAGGTGGAATGCAGATGGAAGAATTGCGAGCTGAAAGCCAGATTTCTGATTCATCTGGGACTGGGACAATTGGACGTTCAAAGGGAGCTGCGGTAGCTTCTTCTCAGCAGCAAACATCTGTCACTGTCGTAACAGAGTTTGTACGTTGGAATGAAGAAGCAATCTCAAGATGCAATCTCTTTTCCTCCCAGGTAATTTCTTTCTTGATTGGAATTTGGGAAAGCATTATTTCTTCTTCTGAAGAATCCTTTGCAACATAGTTGTGTTGCTTGAATATGGAGTTTCTGGCTTTCTGCCCAGTTGGTTTTGTTTAATTGGATTAGAAGTGTGACCGCCTGGATGTAAGAAACACTATATGTGAAGTTTACTTTCATCAGCCTTAAGCTTCTACCAGTTTTGATTTTTCTTTTAATCTCTGTTGTTTCTTTCGATTTAGTTTAACTGTTGAACAAATTAATTTATATTAAATTCATTTCATGTCAATAATTTATTTTATCTAAGTTCGTTTCTTAAAGAATTCATCAGTCCTTGATATTTATAATGTGTCAATAAATTTTTTGTCTTAGTTTAGTTAAGATGCTAATTTATTTCTTCTAAATTTGATAAATTAATCCTTGGTAAATGCAATTATAATTTTAACTGTTGTTACTTTACAGCCTGCTACACTGGCATCCCATGTAAAAGCAGCGTTTACTTGCCTGTTAGACCAAGTAAGTAAACTTCACAATTTGTCAGCATTCAGATATTTTATACATTTAGTTGGCAGAAGCTCATTCTTCTGGGGTCATTCTTGATGTATTTTACAGGTTAGTTAATATGTAGCAGAAGGTCTTGAACGGGCTAGAGATGGACTGACTGAAGCAGCTAATTTGAGGGAAAGATTTGTGTTGGGTACAAGTGTTAGCCGTCGGGTAGCTGCTGCAGCTGCATCTGTTGTAATTACATGAATTTTTTCTGTGGTGTTCAAGTTCTGTGTTGTATGAAATTAAAGAACATTTATCTAAACCTCCCAATCATTTTATATGTCCTATACTTCAGGTAGTCAAATATTCTGCAATTTGCAAATTTGAAATCGATATTCCAAGGTTTACGACACTCGCACGCAATGTGCACCAACCACTTGCACTAGACTCTGGTGGTAGCTTGAAGGATAGAAAAACACTTAGAAAGGGGGGGTTTGAATAAGTGTAGCTTTAAAAACTTGACAGATAAAAATAAATTTGCACAGTTATTTTTATCCTGGTTCGTTGTTAACTAAACTACTCCAGTCCACCCCCGCAGAGATGATTTACCTCAACTGAGGATTTAATCCACTAATCGCACGGATTACAATGGTTTTCCACTTAGTCAGCAACTAAGTCTTCCAGAGTCTTCTGATCACACACTGATCACTCCAGGAACAACTGCTTAGATACCCTCTAAGACTTTTCTAGAGTCTACTGATCAACACGATCACTCTAGTTACAACTTGCTTAGTTCACTCCTAAGACTTCCTAGAGTATTCTGATCAACACGATCACTCTAGTTCCTTACAACTTAATGTAATCAATCTAAGAGTATTACAAATGCTTCTTAAAAGCGATAATCACAACTGTGATATTTCTCTTAATCGTTTAAGCTTAATCTCACTAATATATTACAACAGCAATGTAGTGAGCTTTGATGAAGATGAAGATTCTGAGTTTAGATTTGAACAGCGTTTCAGCAAGTTTGATATAAGTTGTTTTGGTGCAGAATGGTTAACCTTGCTTCTCATCAGAACTTCATATTTATAGGCGTTGGAGAAGATGACCGTTGAATGCATTTAATGCTTTGCGTGTTCCGTACAGCATCGCATTTAATGTTATACGCTTTTGTCAACTACCTCGAGCCTTGTTCACGCTGTGTCTACTGACGTAGCCTTTAGTAGCTTTTAACGTTCCTTTTGTCAGTCAGCGTAGCTTGCCACTTGTACTTTCTTCTGATCTGATGTTTGTGAATACAACGTTTGAATATCATCAGAGTCAAACAGCTTGGTGCATAGCATCTTCTGATCTTCTGACCTTGAAGTGCTTCTGAGCGTGATACCATCTTCTGAGCTTCAGTGCTTCTGATCTCTTGTTCTTCTGATGCTTCCATAGACCCATGTTCTGATTCTGCTTCGACCATCTTCTGATGTCTTGCCAGACCATGTTCTGATGTTGCATGCTGAACCATTTGAGACAAAGCTTCTGAACGCTGAATTATGCGTACTCTTTATATATATTTCCTGAAAGGGAAATTGCATTGGATTAGAGTACCATATTATCTTAAGCAAAATTCATATTATTGTTATCATCAAAACTAAGATAATTGATCAGAACAAATCTTGTTCTAACAATCTCCCCCTTTTTGATGATGACAAAAACATATATAAATGATATGAATTTGCGATCAGAAAGAATAGAAGGCAAAAGACAAATTACACAGCTATAGCATAAGCATATGAATATGTCTCCCCCTGAGATTAACAATCTCCCCCTGAGATAAATAATCTCCCCCTGAAATAAATACTCGAAGAACTTTAATAAAAGACTTCCCTGATTATTTCGGTAGAGACGATCATATAAGCTTCTGTCTTTAGAAAATTCATAGCTTCTGACTTCTGCTTCCATAGGACAGCTTCAGAACTAGAATTTCCTTAGATCCCTAGAACACTCACAGCTTCTGATTCCTGCTTCCATCTAGGACAGCTTCAGAACTAGAATTTCTTTGATCTTCTGAACATTCACAGCTTCTGATTTCTGCTTCCATTCAGGACAGCTTCAGAACTTGAATTTCTTTGATCTTCTGAACATTCACAGCTTCTGATTTCTGCTTCCATTCAGGACAGCTTCAGAACTTGAGTTTTCTGGATCTTTAGAACATTCGCAGCTTCTGATTTCTGCTTCCCTCGGATAGCTTCAGAGCTTTGAATTTCTACCAATATCACTTCATGCTAGATTTGTATCAGAACATTGTTGAATGTACCAGAGCATCATCTGAGCATCTCTACATCCTGAAATGTTACAGAACAAAAACTAAACGACAAAAGTCAGCATGAACGAGTTAGAACATAAAATGTATGTTTGAACACATTATATGAATCAGAGCCATATAGGCTGAAATAATGTATCAGAGCAAATAATGTATCAGAGCCATAACATTATATGTATCAGAGCAAATAGAATTTTGTCAGAATAAATAGACAAATATGGATCATAATTCTATTATCAGTGCTTCTGATTCATTCTTCTTTCTTGCTTCTGATCTCTGAAGCTTGACAGCACTCAGCTTGCTTCAGTTTCCATGGTTTTGCTTCTTGTGTTTGCTTTGAAGATTCTCTTCAGTATACCTGCAAAACACTTAAACCATATAGAACTTGCAGTTCTTGTTAGTGAATGTGTGGGAGCTTTACCCAGCAACTGATAGATTAATCAAATCATTTATCATTTATCTTTCTCCCCCTTTTTGTCATAACATCAAAAAGCAATATTTCAAAAGAATTAGATGCATAAAACAAAACAAAAAAAAAAAACGCTGGAAAGTAAAAGCAAAGAAGATTTTTCATTGATAATAAAACAAGGATTACAAGAAAGGAATGCAGGAAAACAGATGCAACAAGGAGAGGAAACTACAAAGACCAAAAGACTAAGATCCTAGCCTACGCAAAATCCGCGCCAGAACATCATGAATCCTGTCAGTGCTTGTAGCTTGCCTTGTCATGAAGGAACGAAACTCAGCATTGGCTGCTTCTTGCGCGTCCAAACGAGAAGCCAGCATAGCTTGATTCTGATGAAGAGTTTCCATGGTCTCCATCAGAGCTGAGGTTTCACCAGAAGAAGAAGCACCAGTATTTCTGCCCAGAGGGACAGCAATCTCAGCAGGGTGATCTTCTGGAAGATCTTCAGCTTGTGCAT
Organism: Vicia villosa; assembly: GCF_029867415.1. Classification (NCBI taxonomy): domain Eukaryota; kingdom Viridiplantae; phylum Streptophyta; class Magnoliopsida; order Fabales; family Fabaceae; genus Vicia; species Vicia villosa. Next base: position 33,069,308 of record NC_081184.1, read on the forward strand.
CTTCCATTTCCTCATCTGAGTCTGACTCAGAAGTAGCCTTAGCATATTCTGGTTCAGGCAGCTCAGAAGTTCCATCTTCCAATGCTTGAAGAATAGCTGCTAGGTTTGTTGGAGGAGTAGGACCAGCAACTTCAGCATGATAAACCACTACTGGAAAGACCATGTGAGGTGCTTTTTCAGAAGGGTTCATTCTGAACCAGTTGAACAGCCACTGAAAATCTCCAGTCAGCACAGGAAACCATGGTCTCCACACCACAATGTCTCTGCAGAGATTTTCTTCTTCCAACTCATCTGCTGGTATCTTCCTCTCAAGAACATTTCTGTTCCTGATGAGATGGTGATGGCTGCTCTCACCAACTTCCAACCGGAGACCACGAACACCAGGAGCTTCAGACATAATCCTTTTCTGAGTGTCTGTAGCCTTATCCAGAAAGTCCTGACGAAAGGTATTCCAAAGGTTGTTTGTAGCATACTCATCCAGATGATTAAGGTGAGCAGCACCTAGAATCTCCAACCAGCCATTTACATCAGCATGTAAAAGCTCCAGATATGTTTGAGTGGTAGGGGTTGGAGGGTTGACAGTGAACCTTGAGTCGGGAAGAACAACACTATAGGGATTAGGTGTTCTGGTGGGAAAAGGGTATGAGAGAGATGAAGAAATATCTGATGGAAGGGTTGAAGGAGAGGAGATATCAGATGGTGAAGAAGGTGGTTCCGAGAGGATGAATGAGGAGGAAGAGGTGGTGGAGGTCTTTGAAGAGGGGGATGATTGAGGGGAACCGTCAAGGGGTTGATACACTTTGAGAGGGTCATAGGAGATCCTAACTCTTTTAGGTTTGGTTTCTGGTTCAGCAGATGCCTTTCTCTTTTGTTTCTTATCATTGTCTTGATTCCCAGAGCTTGACGATGGATTCATGATGAATTTTCAGATATTGGAAACTGCTAGGGTTTATGATATGCAAAGAGAGAGAGACGAAAAAGAAACCGAATGCAGAGAGAGAGAAATATGAGAGGGCAAAGAAACGTTTGAAGAGTATAAAAAGAAAACTGAAAGAGAGTAAATGATGAAAAGCATTTAATGTTACGTGACATGAGGAGAGGTAATAATGACAAAAGACGTGATTTGCACAGTTACCTAAGTAGACGTCCCCTCAACTGCACGCACGCTTGTCCAGGAATAGTGAACACGTGTTTACCATCTGAATAGCCAGTTACAGCTGTTTTGCTTTTATAGAGATTCTGAATCAACTTAGACACTGAAACGTTAGTAATAACCGAATCATGATTTCTAAAAGATTTTAATCAGAACTTCTGATAAAAAAAATAATTCACATTCATTTCAGAAGATACTCATACATGAGAACTTCTCATCTTCTCATTCTGGGCATAAATCCATACTGATGTTCTTCAGAATGAACTTAAACCTATCTTCAGCCAGGGGTTTTGTAAAGATATCAGCCCATTGATGGTCTGTATCAACAAAGTTTAAAGATATAACACCCTTCTGAACATAGTCCCTTATGAAATGATGTTTAATCTCAATATGTTTAGCTTTTGAATGAAGAATAGGATTCTTAGATAAACATATAGCAGAAGTATTATCACAGAATATAGGAATGTTACTCTCAAATATCTGATAATCTTCTAACTGACTCTTCATCCAGAGCATCTGTGTACTACAACCAGCAGCAGCGACATATTCTGCTTCTGTTGTTGATAGAGCAATAGTTGCTTGCTTCTTGCTATACCAAGAGATCAAATGACTTCCAAGAAATTGGCAACTTCCTGAAGTACTTTTTCTTTCAATTCTGTCTCCAGCATAGTCAGCATCGCAGAATCCTACTAAGTTGTATTCTTTAGATTTTCTGTAAACTAAGCCAACATTAGTAGTACCTTTCAGATACCTTAGAATTCTCTTAACAGCAGTTAAATGAGATTCTCTAGGATCTGATTGGAATCTAGCACACAAACAAACACTGAACAGAATGTCAGGTCTAGAAGCAGTCAAATATAGAAGAGATCCAATCATACCTCTGTATAACTTCTGATCTACCTTCTTACTTACCTCATCCTTACCTAGGATGCATGTTGGATGCATAGGAGTTTTGGCTTCTTTGCAGTCTAGAAGATTAAACTTCTTCAGAAGTTCCTTCACATACTTGGTTTGGTGAACATACGTTCCTTCTGATGTTTGATTTATTTGTATTCCGAGGAAATACTTGAGTTCTCCCATCATGCTCATTTCAAACTCAGCCTGCATAGACTTAGCAAACTCCTTTCCAAGTGTAGCATTAGATGTTCCAAAAATAATATCATCTACATATATTTGACAAATTAAAATATCCCTTTTAAAGGTTTTACAAAAGAGAGTAGTGTCCACTTTTCCTCTAGTGAAACCATTATCCAGAAGGAAAGAACTTAAGCGTTCATACCAAGCTCTGGGAGCCTGTTTCAATCCATACAATGATTTCTTAAGTTTAAAAACATGATTAGGAGACATAGAGTCTTCAAAACCAGGAGGTTGATGGACATAAACTTCTTCATCTATATAACCATTTAAGAAGGCACTCTTGACATCCATCTGATAAAGAGTGATGTTATGTTGAGTGGCAAATGAAATTAATAGACGAATAGATTCTAACCTGGCCACTGGTGCAAAGGTTTCTGTATAATCAATCCCTTCTTGCTGACTATAACCCTGAGCCACCAGTCTGGCTTTGTTCCTTACCACTTCACCTTTCTCACTGAGCTTGTTTCTGAAGACCCATTTTGTACCAATTATATTGAATCCATCTGGTCTAGGAACAAGATCCCAAACATCATTCCTTGTAAACTGATTCAGTTCTTCTTGCATAGCAATTATCCAGTCTGGATCTTCTAGAGCATGATCAACAGAAGTTGGCTCGATCAAAGATACAAGACCTAATTGACAATCTGCATTGTTCTTAAGGAATGCTCTTGTTCTAATTGGATCATCCTTCTTTCCAAGAATGACATCTTCTGAATGACCAGAGATGAGTCTGGATGATCTTCTGACAGATGGTTCTTCAGAAATGCTTAGATCCTCCAGAGAAGCTGATACTTGATCTTCAGATTCTTTGCTTCTGAGAAGCTCTGCTTCTGATGCGTTGCTTCTTGGCTCAACAACTTCTGATATATCAATATCACAATCTGCAAAATTATCAAACTGCTTTGGTTTTTCAGAACCAAGCTTATCATCAAACCTGATATTGATTGATTCTTCTACAATCAATGTTTCAGTATTGTATACTCTGTAGCCTTTTGAGCGTTCAGAATATCCAAGAAGGAAACATTTTTGAGCTTTGGAATCAAACTTACCAAGATGATCTTTAGTGTTCAGAATAAAGCATACACATCCAAAAGGATGGAAATATGAAATGTTGGGCTTTCTATTCTTCCACAATTCATAAGGAGTCTTATTTAGAATAGGTCTGATAGAGATTCTATTCTGAATATAGCATGCAGTGTTTATTGCTTCTGCCCAGAAATGCTTAGCCATATTGGTTTCATTGATCATGGTTCTGGCCATTTCTTGCAGAGTCCTATTCTTTCGTTCTACAACCCTATTTTGCTGTGGAGTTCTAGGACAAGAGAAATCATGGGCAATACCATTTTCTTTGAAGAACTCTTCAAAGGATCTGTTCTCAAATTCACCACCATGATCACTTCTAACCTTTATGATTTTACACTCTTTTTCAGATTGAATCTGAATGCAGAAATCAAAGAACACTGAATGAGTCTCATCCTTGTGTTTTAAGAATTTTACCCATGTCCAGCGGCTATAATCATCTACGATGACTAATCCATATTTCTTCCCTCTGACAGATGCTGTTTTGACTGGGCCAAACAGATCAATGTGCAAGAGTTCTAATGGCCTTGAGGTAGAAACAACATTCTTGGACTTGAATGCAGATTTGGAGAACTTGCCCTTCTGACATGCTTCACAAAGAGCATCTGATTTGAATTTCAGATTAGGGAGTCCTCTGACCAGATTCAGTTTGTTAATCTGAGAAATCTTTCTCAAACTAGCATGACCTAATCTTCTGTGCCAGACCCACTGCTCTTCAGAAACAGACATAAGACAAGTCACCTTCTGACTCATAAGATCTTGCAGATCTGTCTTATAAATGTTGTTCTTCCTCTTGCCTGTAAATAGGATTGAGCCATCCTTCTGATTTACAGCCTTGCAAGACTCTTGATTAAAGATTATATCATAACCATTGTCACTCAATTGACTGATAGATAAGAGGTTATGAGTTAATCCTTCTACAAGAAGTACATTAGAAATGGAAGGAGAGTTACCAGACTTTATAGTTCCAGAGCCAATTATCTTGCCCTTCTGATCTCCTCCAAACTTGACTTCTCCTCCAGACTTAAGCACCAGGTCTTGGAACATAGACCTTCTTCCTGTCATGTGTCGCGAGCATCCAGAGTCCAGGTACCATGACATGTTGTGCTTTGTCCTTTTTGCAGTCAAGGATATCTGCAATAGGAATAATCTTATCCTTAGGTACCCACATTTTCTTGGGTCCTTTCTTGTTAGATTTTCTCAAGTTCTGATTGAACTTGGGTTTAACATTGTAAGCAATAGGAGGAACAGCATGATAATTCTTAATGTGAGTTTCATGATATTTCCTAGGTTGTGTCACATGCTTTTTGGTGTGTGTTATGTGAAAACTTTGAGCATGTGAAGTGTGCCTAATATCATGGGAGTGGCCATACTTGAACTGATCATACAATGGCTTGTATGTGATTTTCATTTCATTAACAGGTTCAAGTTTGTATGGGGTTTCACCCTCAAAACCAATGCCGACTCTTTTGTTTCCAGACACAGCATATATCATAGAAGCTAGCTGACTTCTGCCAATACTTCTAGATAAGAACTTCCTGAAACTTAAATCATATTCTTTCAGAATATGGTTTAGACTAGGAGTGGATTTTTCTGAATCAGAAGGAGATCCAACATTATTGGATAATTTTGAAAGTTTTTCTTTTAATTCAGAATTCTCCAACTCAAGCTTCTTTGTTTCAAATTCAAACAGCTTTTTCAGCTTTTTGTATTTGAGACTAATCTGAGACTTGAGTTCCAGAAGTTCAGTTAGACCGGAAACTAACTCATCTCTAGTAAGTTCAGAAAATACCTCTTCAGAATCTGATTCTGATGTAGATTCTGATCCGTCATCTTCTGTCGCCATCAGCGCACAGTTGGCCTGCTCGTCTTCAGAATCATCTTCTGACTCATCCCAGGTTGCCATAAGACCTTTCTTCTTATGAAACTTTTTCTTGGGACTTTCCTTCTGAAGATTTGGACATTCATTCTTGTAGTGTCCAGGCTCATTGCATTCATAGCACATGACCTTCTTCTTGTCAAATCTTCTATCATCAGAAGATTCTCCACGTTCAAATTTCTTTGAACTTCTGAAGCCTCTGAACTTCCTTTGCCTGGTCTTCCAGAGTTGATTTAGCCTTCTGGAGATCAGGGACAGTTCATCTTCTTCTTCAGATTCTGATTCTTCGGGATCTTCTTCTCTAGCCTGAAAAGCGTTAGTGCATTTCTTGATATTGGATTTTAATGCAATAGACTTACCTTTCTTTTGAGACTCATTTGCGTCCAGCTCTATTTCATGACTCCTCAAGGCACTGATAAGCTCTTCCAGAGAAACTTCATTCAGATTCTTTGCAATCTTGAATGCAGTCACCATAGGACCCCATCTTCTGGGTAAGCTTCTGATGATCTTCTTTACGTGATCAGCCTTGGTGTATCCCTTGTCAAGAACTCTCAATCCAGCAGTAAGAGTTTGAAATCTTGAGAACATCTTTTCAATGTCTTCATCATCCTCCATCTTGAAGGCTTCATACTTCTGGATTAAAGCTAGAGCTTTAGTTTCCTTGACTTGAGCATTTCCTTCATGAGTCATTTTCAAGGACTCATATATGTCATAGGCCGTTTCCCTGTTAGATATCTTCTCATACTCAGCATGAGAGATAGCATTCAGCAAAACAGTTCTGCATTTATGATGATTCCTGAAAAGCTTTTTCTGATCATCATCCATTTCTTGCCTTGTCAGCTTTACGCCTCTGGCATTTACAGGATGTTTGTAACCATCCATCAGAAGATCCCATAGATTACTATCTAGACCCAGAAAGTAACTTTCCAGTTTATCTTTCCAGTATTCAAAGTTTTCACCATCAAATACCGGCGGTCTAGTATAACCATTGTTACCGTTGTATTGCTCAGCAGAGCCAGATGTAGATGCAGGTGTAGGTGTAGACTTTTCACTTTCATCAACCATCTTTTACTGAAGCGTTTTTCTCTTCCTGAATCTTTTCTAAACACGGTTAAGTGCTTGCACCTTAGAACCGGCGCTCTGATGCCAATTGAAGGATAGAAAAACACTTAGAAAGGGGGGGTTTGAATAAGTGTAGCTTTAAAAACTTGACAGATAAAAATAAATTTGCACAGTTATTTTTATCCTGGTTCGTTGTTAACTAAACTACTCCAGTCCACCCCCGCAGAGATGATTTACCTCAACTGAGGATTTAATCCACTAATCGCACGGATTACAATGGTTTTCCACTTAGTCAGCAACTAAGTCTTCCAGAGTCTTCTGATCACACACTGATCACTCCAGGAACAACTGCTTAGATACCCTCTAAGACTTTTCTAGAGTCTACTGATCAACACGATCACTCTAGTTACAACTTGCTTAGTTCACTCCTAAGACTTCCTAGAGTATTCTGATCAACACGATCACTCTAGTTCCTTACAACTTAATGTAATCAATCTAAGAGTATTACAAATGCTTCTTAAAAGCGATAATCACAACTGTGATATTTCTCTTAATCGTTTAAGCTTAATCTCACTAATATATTACAACAGCAATGTAGTGAGCTTTGATGAAGATGAAGATTCTGAGTTTAGATTTGAACAGCGTTTCAGCAAGTTTGATATAAGTTGTTTTGGTGCAGAATGGTTAACCTTGCTTCTCATCAGAACTTCATATTTATAGGCGTTGGAGAAGATGACCGTTGAATGCATTTAATGCTTTGCGTGTTCCGTACAGCATCGCATTTAATGTTATACGCTTTTGTCAACTACCTCGAGCCTTGTTCACGCTGTGTCTACTGACGTAGCCTTTAGTAGCTTTTAACGTTCCTTTTGTCAGTCAGCGTAGCTTGCCACTTGTACTTTCTTCTGATCTGATGTTTGTGAATACAACGTTTGAATATCATCAGAGTCAAACAGCTTGGTGCATAGCATCTTCTGATCTTCTGACCTTGAAGTGCTTCTGAGCGTGATACCATCTTCTGAGCTTCAGTGCTTCTGATCTCTTGTTCTTCTGATGCTTCCATAGACCCATGTTCTGATTCTGCTTCGACCATCTTCTGATGTCTTGCCAGACCATGTTCTGATGTTGCATGCTGAACCATTTGAGACAAAGCTTCTGAACGCTGAATTATGCGTACTCTTTATATATATTTCCTGAAAGGGAAATTGCATTGGATTAGAGTACCATATTATCTTAAGCAAAATTCATATTATTGTTATCATCAAAACTAAGATAATTGATCAGAACAAATCTTGTTCTAACATAGCTCATAATGCTTTTGAAGATGCTCATCGTATTTGATTTGATTTGATGCAGGATGTGATGGATGATCCTTGTGTTGCTGCGGACGGATATACATACGATCGCAAAGCAATGAAAAGTGGCTTGAAAATCACGACAAATCACCAATGACAAATATGGCTTTACCTCATAAGTATCTAATTCCTAATTACACGCTTTTATCAGCAATTTTGGAGTGGAAGACCTGATAAAATATGATACTTGCATATTTCATTATCTTCCTCAATGCTAATATTTAGTTAAATGATTCCTTTAATGTAGCTAGACTAACTAAAGAGTTCACATGTGATGATTACCTGGTTTCAGATATTCTGTTTGGATACATGAAAAAATATTGGATTTCAAGTGTAAATAAATTTGATTATATTGTAGGATTGTGTATGTACTTTAGCGATCAATCAAATCTGGTCCTTATCATATCGTTGAAGTTTCCATCATCTTCTGTTACTTGGAACTCAAGGCACACTGAGCTCGACTAAAACATATGTACAATTATTTGTTTATGCCATAGTTTCAGGTTTAATTGCAATTTTGATTCTTTAAGTGCGATTATGAAAAGCACAACATGGTTTACCCATCTATATTAAGTATTGACTATATTAGAAAATATATATAATACAAGATCCAAAAGACCTAGTTACTCAGGGCTATATTCAAAAAACCCATGACATAGATCATGACACTGCTACATATATAAATAAAATAGCTACAACATCCATATTAAGGTGACTTGCATTTGATCCTCAAGATACAAGAATTCACCTTATAAAAACATTAAATTGTGAACCAAGGGTTACATATATATACTTAAATGTAGCAAAATCTTCTCTCCATGCTTATATATATACACAAAAGTTCTATGTAGCTGGTACTAAATAAGCTTTATCATTGTTCCGTTTAATATCTTCGACAAAACTCTTCGATTATACTTCAGGACCAGTTGCAAACATGCACACGAGACCGCGAAACACTTGAGCAGAGAGTTGATGTGCCTGAAACATCTCGCCGTCCACATTCCATACACTCGTTGCCAGAAGAAGTGAAAGTAAATGCTGGAGTCTGCGAGTGCTCAGTAAAATTAGTAAGCTCGCAATAGAAAAAGGTGGCGTGGATTGGAAAAAAACTAACCTTGTGATGTTCAACAAACTTGAAATTCAAAGGGCTTCCCCCTTTTCTTGTAAGTTGAGTCAGGTGCCTGTATCATTAAACAAACAAACAAAGACGATAAGATTATCAAGAGACTTAAGATCTGTTTGGATTGATTTATTTGAGCTTATCTCCTGACATAAGCATAGAAAGACGACTTGAAAGAGCTTACAGAAATAACTTATGACATGTCCATAAGTTCCTTCCAGCTTACTTTAATAAGCTTTCTAGGATAGCTGCTAAACAGCTTATAGCTTAAATAAAAAAAGTTAGACTTTATTTTATCTTTTGTTAGAGAAAAGAGCTTATACACATGCACTTATGCTATAACCACTTAAGTAAGTTATTTATCCAAACATAGTCTAATATGGAAAGATAGCCAGACAATGCTTACCATAAATAAGAAGCGTGAGGACATTCTTTAATCATTATGAGATTAAGGAAACCATCTGAAAGGTGTGCCTCGGCAACCAAACCATCAGGAGCTTTTTCATTTCTGCAAGAGATTACCGCAACTCCAACACTAATAAACCGACCTTTGGATTTCACCCATTTTCCCGTTTCTGAATTTAAATGAGGCGTTAGGCTGCTAATTTCAGTGGCTGCATTCTTTGGCGTTTCATTGCAAACTTTGCAGTTAATACGGTAGATACATCTTTCTGATCTGCGTGGAACTTTCAATCCCCATAACATGCTACTATCACGATTCCTTTTGGGAGTTGGAATGGTTTCCTCTGATTCAACATCTAGGTATGATATTTCTGCCTCATATGACCTGAAAAAAACACGCAGTTCAAAAAAAGATATTTAAAGTTGAGATGATAAGCACCGCGTCATATCCACTTGGACAATACCTGTGTCTTAAAAACACCATTGTTCCAGCATAATCGTAACGTTTGGGACCCATCCAGCGATACTTCTCGCTCTCTGTGATAACATCGCCATAAAATCCATACCTGTTGTCATTAATGTATGCAGAATATAAGATTACTAAATAAATCTTTAAAGTAACCGTGGATTGGTGTGTAGCATATGCAAGATGACATTGCTAGCATGTGTCAAAAGGTAGACATTTACATCGGGTAACAAAACATAAGGAAATTACCCTGAAAAGGAAGCTGCATAGCGCACAAGAGGTTCAACCTCGGATCTCGGAGTTGTTTTCCATCGTACAACTTGAGCTATGTCAAGGTGCACCCTTTTACCAAGTACAATATGCAATGCAGAAGTTATAGGATCTCGGGTTCCAGTTGTACTACAAAATATTCAAAATTTCACAAAACCCAAAATTGTATTAGAAAACTACAAGGATAGACTACATTCATATCTTCGGTTTATGCTGAAGTAGAACTGAAAATTCAAGAATACTAGGAAGAAAAAAAATACCAGATTACAATGGCATCAGTTGAACCTGAGGGAATGATCCCAAATCTAAACCATTCATTAGGAACAGGAAACCCGGGAGCTTTATCTTCCGAATCTTCAGAAGCCATAAAAACAAGTCAAGCATAAAATTGATAATATTTATTTCCTTTTCTTTTCTGTGGTTTTATATTTCTACGAAATTAACTTGCAACTGTATTTGTTCTTTACTATTCTTTCCTATATATCAACGTGCTGATGCAAATTATTTTCTAACTTAATGAAGTTCAGATAAACTGAACTCACTAGGATTCAATATTCTAGACCGAGGTTGGTTTGGACTTGAAATCAAAGGAAGGTGGTCTTCAATTTGACTTGGAGTCTTTTCAAATATTCCATCTTCGTCCGCAGCCAAGGAATCGCCTTTATCTTTAGCCAAATGAACAAAACCGGGAGGAGTTGGTGGGTAGGGAGTTTAAGCCTGGGAGAAAGAAACCCATTAAGGATTTCATTGAAAAATCCATCACCACCATGAAACCACCTCGATTAGAAAAATACAATAACTCAAAAGAACATAAGAAAATCACTTGAAAGCAACAAGGAAATTTCAAAAGCGGTTAAGCGAACGACATCTAAATAAAAAACCATGATTTAAAACTTCAACAACACGAAGCCTCGTCATAAACATATCGACAACATTTTGAAATATATATGATTTACTTCAATAACATGAAGCCTCGTCATAAACATATCAACAACATTTTGAAAAATATATGATTTAGTACAATGTAAGAGACTGGATTTAAGTTCTTACAACAGCTATAACACCATCATATGAGTTAAGCTCCTTATTTGTTATAGATAACATCATATCATATGCTTGTCCTGCTCTCTCAGTCACAATCACCTGGTGAAAAAAGAAAAAATCGATTACTTGGATCCCGTCAACAATCTTATTTGATCATTACTTACTACTTAATATCATGTACTGAATGAATTAAGCATGTTATCCAATTATTATACTCAGCGGCATGAAAGTAGGCCTTTTAATGCCAAAGAAAGCTAGGCCAAACAGCCCCTCAATATGAGCGTCGTAGACAAATACAACTGATTGGACTTAAAAACATATTTCAACATTTTATCAGTTGCTATCCATTCAGGAAATCATACGAGATGCTAAAGTTTCACCTTCGTTTCTACTTTAGCACGTGAGAATATCGGAGCCACAGCTTCCCAGTTTCTACGGCCATTACTCTTCCCACTCCTTGGATGAACAAAAACCTAGTGAATCAGAAACAATATCTGGGAAAAGTTCATTTTAACTAATCAATGAAAATAAAAAGCAAAATTATAAAGCAAGTGTTTGTCCAATAGCATACCAGAAGATTCCGCGGTCTACCGGCTTCCAGTTTCAACAATTCATTTAGTTGATTTACCCACGTTTCACATGTTTGCAAATTTTCATGACCGAAAGTATATTCAGTCAGGATCCACTGCGAAGGTTGATTCTTGCTCCTTATAAAACCATGCACAGTACACGTCTATGCATATTATTCAACTCAACCTTGTCATGTTCAAGAACACCCAGTTTACCTAAGAACAATTTTCAAAATGTAAGCTTTAACAATAGTATAGATTATAGAATAACGTAAAATTAATAGAAAGTGCATAACTCTTCCTACGACGGCGGAGACAAATCAACATCAGAGAAGCTTTCCGCCGGCAAATCTCCGGATAAGATGCTGGAGGTTTCCTCGTTGTATAGGAGATCATCATCGAGGAAGAAGTTGGAGTAGGAGAGCGACATCGCAGTGGAGGAATTTAGAGATTTAGGGTTTCAAAATTGATTTCTTCGATTGGGAAGTTGGGAGAAAGAATTGGGAAGTTGGGAGAAAGAACGAGAAGAAAGAATTTGAAGAAAAAATATAATTTGTGTTTAAAATAAATTATCATCTAATAAAATAAAAAAAATAAAAGTTAACTTTAATTTGTAAAATATTATTAAATGAATGGGGACTTATATGCAATAATCAAAAGTTTTTTTTAAAATGGGTCCCACAGTAAAGTTATTTTACCATAGAGCTGATGTGGCTTAGTTTAACTTAGAATTAATTAGGGTTGTTAGGGCTTTAATTCTATTGGTCAATTGCAGTGACTTCACCACTGAAGTCAATTTGATGACTGCACCATAGAAGCTCCCTATTGATAATAATTCCAATTTAATGTCAAGGTTTCCTGGTACCATTATTAATATTAATGAGCACAATTTCAATCAAGATGACCCTGTTATTAGTGGCCACGTCATACCTCATTTTAGTGCCATTCAAACCACATCTCAGCAATCAATGCTAAATAATAACCAACCTATACTGAGCCTAACAACAAAACCCACCGTTCCCACTTTTACGGTACTAGAAAAGAACACATTTAGGGGACCCACACTAGGTAATTCTAAACCTACACACCATTTGTTAACCTGCCAGTTGAACGTGAATGCCCAAGAAATCCAAAAACATGCAAACCATGCAAATCCTTCCATGAACCATACCCCACGCCCCCATTCACAAAATAACCAAGACACTATTGACACTAATATTACACCATTCCAAACACTTTCTTCTCTCAATCCAAAGCCTTACAAATTCAAAACAAAACCCATAAACCAGAAATCCAACCACCTCAAACAGAACCTATTGCATTCAAACTTGAATCTCATAAAGCTTAACCAAACAACTATACCACCAAGCCATGAAATTAAGCTAAACATGCTACCAAATGCTCTGAGCAGTGCTAACATGCACAGTGATGCTGATCAATCTGAGAAGAAGAGAAGAAGAGCGACAGACCAAAGTATTGAAGCGGAGGAAAGTGGTTCATCTCAGCATTTTTTATCGGCAAGTCCTGGCAGCCAGGACTTCCGGGACTAATGAAAATACTTAGTTGGAATTGCCGGGGACTGAGCAACCCGAGAGCAATTCCTAACCTTCAAAAGTTGGCTCACGAACACCGTCCCGACGTTTTATTTCTGTCTAAAACTTTGGCTAAATCTCAAAAGTTGGAACACATTAGAGTGATACTTAAATTCGAAGCTTGCTTATCTATTGATGTTGAGGGGAGAAGTGGAGGCATCGCGGTTCTGTGGAGAGATAGTGCTCAATGCAGTGTCATAAATTTTACGAGAAACTTTGTGAATATTCTTATTAAAGATGAATCGAAGGGAGACTGGCGATTAACCTGCTACTATGGATTTCCTGAGAGAGGTAGGAGGAAACAAGCGTGGGACATGTTACGCGATATTCGTGATATGTCGAATGTTCCTTGGTGCGTCATTGGTGATTTTAATGATCTTTTATCTCAGCAAGATAAAAGAGGGAATCATGAACATCCTAATTGGTTGTGTGTAGGGTTCCGCCAAGCTGTGAATGATTGTCACCTTACTGATATCCCAATAGAAGGACACCAATTCACGTGGATAAAAAGTCGAGGCACGGATCATGTGATTGAAGAGATATTGGATAGAGCCCTTGCTAACTCGGACTGGCTGAGTCTTTTTCCTAATGTTAGACTTCGAAATCTTATCGCATCTCACTCGGATCACAGCCCAATTCTCCTTTGTTGTGACCCGGTGCAGCGGAGGAATTCAAAACACCGGTTTAAATTTGAAAACTGTTGGCTACATGAGGAAGGTATCAGAGATGTTGTGCATCAAGGATGGACAAATGGGATTAGTCCTGACGTAGTTCATCGCATCTCGTTGTGTGCAGAGGAGCTGGAGAAATGGAACAAGAAACGTAGTAGGAAACAGAAAGAGGAGTTAGAGGTTTATAAGGCAATTATGGAAAACTGTCGTGGCAACTATGACCCTGCATCATTTAAACAGTTCTGTGATGCTCAAGTTGAATACAACAAATTGCTTATCCTTGAAGACACTTACTGGAAGCAGAGGGCGAAAATGCACCGGCTTCGCGAGGGAGATCTCAATACCAAGTTTTTCCATTTGTCAGCTACAGCTAGAAGAAATTCCCAAAAAATTGATATGCTTATGAATGAAAACATGGAAGAAGTCAGAGATCATATGGGAATTTGTGAGGTTGCTAAAAATTACTTTACTGAGTTGTTCACAACTAAGGAAGGTAATTATGATCCGGTTTTAAATTTTATACAGGCCTCGATTACGGAGGAAGATAATGACAAAATGTTACGACCTGTATCGAAGGAGGAATTACATGCGGCGTTACTTGAGATGCATCCTGACAAATCTCCGGGACCGGATGGCTTCAATCCGGATTTTTACCAAAAATTCTGGGAGTTGTATAGTGATAACATATTTGAGGCAGTTACGCATTGGTTGGATAGGGGCTTCTTTCCGTCATCGATTAATGAAACTAATGTTTGCCTCATTCCTAAAACCGTTAATCCTAATGATATGAAGAACCTCAGGCCTATTTCTCTTTGCAATGTGGTATACAAACTGGTTTCAAAGATGCTGGCTAATAGGATGAAAAGTTGTTTGGCAAAATGTGTATCGGAAGAACAATCGACATTTGTTAAAGGTCAGTCAATCCTTGACAACGCTATGATCGCCATTGAGATCATTCATGCGCTTAAGAGGAAGGTTAAAGGGAATACTGGCCACTTAGCCCTCAAGATCGATATTAGCAAGGCTTATGATAGAGTGGATTGGGGATTCTTGAAAGGTATTCTTAAGAAGATGGGTTTTGCAGAGAAGTGGATTCAGTGGATGATGATGTGTGTTACATCGATACACTATTCTGTTCTTGTGAATTCGGACAGCGTTGGACCTATTAAACCAGGAAGAGGATTGAGGCAAGGGGACCCACTCTCCCCTTACCTGTTTATTCTTATAACTGAAGGCCTTTCAACCCTCATTAGAGGGGCGGTGGCAGAGGGAGATATCCATGGAGTCCAGATATGCAGAGGGGCACCTAGTGTGTCCCATCTACTTTTTGCTGACGATTGTTTTTAGTTTTGCAGGTCCAATTTAGACGAGGTGCGCCATCTTATGCAGTTGATTAATACTTATGCGGAGGCTTCTGGTCAGGAAATTAATCTGGCCAAATCAGAAGTGTTTTTCAGCCATAACCTAAGTATGGCTGCCCAGGAGGATCTTGCACGTATTATGGGGGTTCGTCATGTGTTTTGGGCCTTCCCTCTATGATTGGGAGGAGTAAAAAAGCTACATTTGCATTTTTAAAGGATCGTATTTGGAAGAGAATTAATTCTTGGCGAGGTAGATCGTTATCCAAAGCGGGTAAAGAGGTTATGATAAAGTCCTTCCTTCAATCAATTCTGGCATACATCATGAGTATCTTTATCATCCCTGATAATGTTGTGCAAGATATTGAGAAAATGTTGAATTCCTTTTGGTGGGGAGGAGGTAATAATAATAATAAAGGTATCAAGTGGTTGGCGTGGGATAAATTGTCTTGTAGTAAGAAGGAAGGAGGTTTGGGGTTTCGAGACTTTAGATCGTTTAATATGGCTATGGTGGCTAAATAGGGATGGAAAATATTGAATAAACCAAAGTCCCTTGTATCCAGGATATTTAAAGCAAGGTACTTTCCTTGATGTTCTTTTTTTGATGCCAATTTGGGTAGTAACCCGAGTTTTGTTTGGAGAAGTATTTGGAAATCCAGATATGTCCTAACGCTTGGCTGCAGGTGGAGTATAGGGGATGGGAGTCACATTAAGGCAATGAACGAACCTTGGCTTCGAGGGAAGAAAGATGGGTTTGTGGATGGCCCTCAAGGACAAGGTGCGTATAATATTACTGTTAAAAATCTTATGCTTCCTAATGTTAAATAATGGGAAGTGCGACTGATAAGAGATCTTTTTGATAATACAGTTGCGGAAGTTATCTTACAGGTCCCGTTGGTTGAGGATGTGATAGAGGACAAGTTGATATGGAAGGAGGAGAAGAATGGAATATATAGTGTGAGATCTGGGTATAGGCTGTGGAGGGAAGACCAGGTGAAACATATGAGGAGGGGAGAAGAGGAGAATTGGTGTAGCCTTTGGAACATCAAGGCCCCCCCATGAGTTAAGCACTTCCTGTGGAGAATTTGCAAGGGTTGTTTACCAACTCGACTAAGACTCCAAAAATATCATGTTCAGTGTCCGACAGGTTGTCAGTTTTGTGATGCCAATATTGAAGATGATTGGCATATTTTGTTTGCTTGTAGCACTACTATCCAATGTTGGAGGGCAGCAGGTTTGTACTCCATAATTGAATCTCGATTAACTTCTTTTGATGATGCCAGAGCTCTTATTTTTGACATATGTAGTAGGGAGGATAGGAAGATTGTCGGGAGAGTGGCTGTTATGTTAGAGGTGATTTGGAGGAATAGAAATAATAAATTATGGAATAATGAGCAGGAGGATGCTACAACTCTTGGTTTAATATCGCTTAGTAATTGGCAGGCTTGGTTGGCGGCGCAGAAGGTCCAGATTACAGATAACCACCCCCAACACCTTTCGAAATGGGATCCTCCGAATCTTGGGTGGTTCAAGTGTAATGTTGACGCGGGTTTCAATTCTCAAAAAGGCACCACGAATAGAGGATGGTGTGTTCGTGATAATTTTGGCCACTTTATATTTGCAGGTGCTGCCTGGGATGTTGGTACTTACTCTATTTTGGAAGCGGAAGTCATGGCACTTAAAGAAGCAATCCTTGGAGCTATAAACTTGAATCTCCGACAAGTTATTTTTGAAAGTGATTCCCAAATGGTAGTTCAAGCTCTTCGAACGAAGCATTCGGGTAGCTCCGAGTTTAGTCTTACTGTGTCTTCTTTACAAAACTTATTGCTTTCTTTCCCTAACTTTGAGGTGAAGTTTATTAAGCGCCAAGCGAATTCGGTTGCCCACTCGTTAGCGAAGGCGGCCAATTCTTGGTCTAGGCGTAGTAATTTTCATTTGATACCTCCTTGTATTGAACATCTTTTGATTAATGATATGAGTTAAGTTTGTTTGTGTCAAAAAAAAAGAACTAAACGCACATAAACACAACAAAATAATCACATTAAAAAGACCACATTATCATTGGACTTCACGTGTTCTAATTCAAAGAAGTTTTGTTAATGGTGGGTATGACAATAACTAAAAACAAAGAACTTAGATTATACATTTTTAAAATTAGAAACTAATAAAAATATAAATATAAGAAATCAATAAATTCATGAACAATCTTTCAAATGCTGGTGATCTTCAGTGTAACGAATCTCAACTTTATCTTTGAAAAAACAATGGAAATAGGGGCAAAGTGTGTAAGGTGTCCCAACCAAATCTCTAGAATTTGTTTCTTATTTGGAAAATGGTTTCTTTTTTTTCTTAAATAGTTGCTCCCTTAGTGATTAGGTCAACCTTAATCATCCATGAAAGTTTAGCGGAAAGAGCAAAACATATTCTATTATGTGGACCAAGATACTACAGCTTTGCATATGGTGTGAAAGATCTTTGTTCTTTTCTGTGCAAATCTCATTCCTACCTATATATTCAAACTCAACAATAAAATCATTCATTGGAAAATTGATAGAGGATGATCACTAGATTATAGTTGTTCTTTCTTTGTACCCATAGTTCATAGTCTTGATAGGAAAATCTTCCTATCAATTGGTGCTTTCATCCATGTACACAAATCCTCCTATGGATTATCTTTATCATACACCTTCATATCATCCGTGGAATATTCCTCCTATCTATCCCACAAACCATTCTTTTCCATCTCCTACCACATCTTCATTTCCATCTTTTCCATGGGAACTCTTTACACCTTGTTACACTCATGTTGAATCATCATCAAGTTTGTATCTAAATCATGGGTATTCACCACATCCACCTAATACTAACCCATATTCATCCTATTCAACATCTCATTATTCATACCTCTACAATAATTATCACCAACTACTCCAACCAACAAACATTTTCATAATTAGTCATAAATATCATAACCACTACAATATTGGAAGAGATTTTGAGAAACATTTTCGAGTGGTTCATCCCTATTTTAAGAAATCATCAAAAAAATCCCAAAACCACCATATTCTCAAGTGAGAACTAATCAATGGAGATGACCACCAAAAATCCGACATCGTTCATTTCGGATACATTCTTCAACACCACTATTTGAGGCTTCTGCAACCAACACACATAACTTCTCTTCACGTTTGGATTACCATCAAAGTTCTTTGGATAAATCACTATCATCAAGGGATTTAGATGAAAAATTGGAGTCAAATCTGGAACCAACTAAATTCATGATAGAGAAAAGTTGTATTACTGAAGAGGACCTAGAAGAATCATCTGATCCAGACTCAAGAAAACTCATTGAAGAGACTTATTTTCATGAAGCTTTTGTTGTGGAACGAGTCAATGAAGTTGTCCCTGAAATGGTTATAACCCTTTTGCATGATCGGAAGCAACAACATATGCTGGTGATTTCTTATGCGGCATCTGCAAAATCATGCAAGAATAACAAAATTGTTGCTATTAAAGGTGAATTCTCCGTATCCACAAACTCAATCACAGTTAATATATGCTACGCCTACTAGTACTAGAGTTGATATATACTGAAATGCAAGTAGTACATCAAACCCGTGTTACAGTTTGGTTCAGGAAATTTTATTAATGTCAGCTGTCCTACCTGTCACTTTATTCAAATACCTACCTATTAATAGTGGGATGTACAATGTCTCAAATTCTAGCACGTTTCATATGTTGATTGGCTGAAAAGGCAGTCATACAAATTATTGTTTCAATCAAGTGCGTAAATATATGTTTTACACAACTTTAATTTAACTTACTTATATCAATGATATAATTTTGTTGTGGACCTATTCCAAAGAAATGACATGATTATTTTTGTATAATTATGAATTATAATTTAATAATGAAGTAATCCTAACTTATCATATCTCTATTCGTTTACTAGATACCTTTATTATGCCAAGATAAAAAAATATTTTAAATATTTTATTCATATTTAATGTTGTTGTAAATAAATTTTGAACTCTACAAAAATTATAAATATTAAATTACTAAAATATTAGAATATATTTAACTATAATGATTTGATTTTAATATGATTTGAAAATTAGATTAATAAGAAATTGTTTTTGTAATACTTAAAAATTTGTAATTTTTAATATTTTTATTTTAAAAAATTTATAATATAAATAAAATATATAGTTTTAAATGCAATTAGAATATTTTTGGTAATTACAATATGTCCAAGAATAATTTTGATCTAAACTATTCAAATAATATCAATCAATCCTAATGACTTTTACATGAATAGAACCAAACGTAAATTAATTTACAAAACTCACTTTAACTTAAAATTAATTTTATGAAAATGAATTCCATTAAATCAATTATGAGAAAACCATACATATAATATTATTTCATATTTCTGAGAAAATGAAATACTACGTACTCAATTATGGTTGAATGAAAAAAAAAGTAGAGTACTTGCAACATTGCAACAACACATGATAGTGTTTATCACTTTCCAAACAACAATTATCGTGTGCTTTGTGCCTTATTTCAATTATTGTATACCAAAAACATACCAGCACAAATTAAATTATAATAAAAGAGTTGAGTAAATATAATAAAAGCAAATTGTGAATGAAGTAGGTTGGAAAGCAAATTTTTCATTAATGCATTTTCATAGGTTTTCCGTTAATTTTGACACGTAGCTGTGATACTCATAACTTTATTTCAATTATTCCTTACCCAAAATGTACCAACATATATTAAATTGGAATGGCTAGATTTTCCCAAAAAAGAAAAAGAAAGGAGTAAATAAAAGCAAAATGTGAATTCTTTCATATCAATCATTGTGTTTAAAGTTTGAAAACAAATTTTTCATTTGTGTCTTTTCATAAGTTTTCTTTCATAATTAATGCGTTTTTACGAAACAACACATAATGGTAAGTTAGGGATATTTAAAATTCAACCAAACAAAATCAACAACAAAATTATAATAAAAAGACAAATTTATAATAAAAAGGCTTCAACGCTTTTCTTAGTTAATGCCACCTGGCCTACCTGTCACTTTATTCAAATACCTACCTATTAATAATGGGATGTACAATGTCTCACATTCTAGCACGTTTCATATGTTGATTGACTGAGAAGGCAGTTATACAAATTATTGTTTCAATCAAGTGCGTAAAAATATGTTTTACACAACTTTAATTTATTTTACTTATATCAATGATATAATTTTGTGGTGGACCTATTCCAAAGAAGTAACTTAATTATTTTTGTATAATTATGAATTATAATTTAATAATGAATTAATCCTAACTTATCATATCTCTAATCGTTTACTAGATACCTTTATTTTGCCAAGATAAACAAATATTTTAAATATTTTATTCATATATAATGTTGTTGTAAATAAATTTGGAACTCTTCAAAAATTGTAAATATTAAATTAATAAAATATTAGAATATGTTTCACTATAATGATTTGATTTTAATATGATTTGAAAATTAGATTAGTAAAAAATTGTTTTTGTAATACTTAAAAATTTGTAATTTTTAATATTTTTATTTTAAAAAAACTTTATAATATAAATGAAATATATAGTTTTAAATGCAATTAGAACATTTTTGGTAATTACAATATGTCCAAGAACAATTTTGATCTAAACTATTCAAACAATATCAATCAATCCTAATGACTTTTACATGAATAGAACCAAACGTAAATTAATTTACAAAATTTACTTTAAGTTAAAATTAATTTTATGAAAATGAATTCCATTAAATCAATTATGAGAAAACCATACATATAATAATATTTCATATTTCTGAGAAAATGAAATACTACGTACTCAATTATGGTTGAATGAAAAAAAAAGTAGAGTACTTGCAACATTGCAACAACACATGATAGTGTTTATCACTTTCCAAACCACAGTTATTGTGTGCTTTATGCCTTATTTCAATTATTATATACCAAAAACATACCAGCACAAATTAAATTATAATAAAAGAGATGAGTAAATATAATAAAAGCAAACTGTGAATGAAGTGGGTTGGAAAGCAAATTTTTCATTGATGCATTTTCATAAATTTTCCGTTAATTTTTACACGTAGCTGTGATACTCATAACTTTATTTCAATTATTCCTTACCCAAAATGTACCAACATATATTAAATTGGAATGGCTGGATTTTCCCAAAAAAGAAAAAGAGAGGAGTAAATAAAAGCATAATGTGAATTCTTTGATATCAATTATTGTGTTTAAAGCTTGAAAACAAATTTTTCATTGGTGTCTTTTCATAAGTTTTCTTTCATAATTGATACTTTATTACGAAACAACACATAATGGTAAGTTAGGGATATTTAAAACTCAAACAAACAAAATCAAAGACAAAATTATAATAAAAAGGCAAAATTATAATAAAAAGGCTTCAACGCTTTTCTTATTTAATGCCAGCTGGCCTACCTGTCACTTTATTCAAATACCTACCTATTAATAGTGGGATGTACAATGTCTCAAATTCTAGCACGTTACATATGTTGATTGGTTGAGAAGGCAGTCATACAAATTATTGTTTCAATCAAGTGCGTAAAAATATGTTTTACACAACTTTAATTTAACTTACTTATATCAATGATATTTATTTGTGGTGGACCTATTCCAAAGAAGTGACTTGATTATTTTTGAATAATTATGAATTATAATTTAATAATGAACTAATCCTAACTTATCATATCTCTATTCGTTTACTAGAAACCTTTATTTTGCCAAGATAAAAAAATATTTTAAATATTTTATTCATATATAATGTTGTTGTAAACAAATTTGGAACTCTTCAAAAATTGTAAATATTAAATTAATAAAATATTAGAATATGTTTCACTATAATGATTTGATTTTAATATGATTTGAAAATTAGATTAATAAAAAATTGTTTTTGTAATACTTAAAAATTTGTAATTTTTAATATTTTTATTTTAAAAAAACTTTATAATATAAATGAAATATATAGTTTTAAATGCAATTAGAACATTTTTGGTAATTACAATATGTCCAAGAACAATTTTGATCTAAACTATTCAAACAATATCAATCAATCCTAATGACTTTTACATGAATAGAACCAAACGTAAATTAATTTACAAAATTTACTTTAAGTTAAAATTAATTTTATGAAAATGAATTCCATTAAATCAATTATGAGAAAACCATACATATAATAATATTTCATATTTCTGAGAAAATGAAATACTACGTACTCAATTATGGTTGAATGAAAAAAAAGTAGAGTACTTGCAACATTGCAACAGCACATGATAGTGTTTATCACTTTCCAAACCACAGTTATTGTGTGCTTTATGCCTTATTTCAATTATTATATACCAAAAACATACCAGCACAAATTAAATTATAATAAAAGAGATGAGTAAATATAATAAAAGCAAACTGTGAATGAAGTGGGTTGGAAAGCAAACTTTTCATTGATGCATTTTCATAAATTTTCCGTTAATTTTTACACGTAGCTGTGATACTCATAACTTTATTTCAATTATTCCTTACCCAAAATATACCAACATATATTAATTTGGAATGGCTGGATTTTCCCAAAAAAGAAAAAGAGAGGAGTAAATAAAAGCATAATGTGAATTCTTTGATATCAATCATTGTGTTTAAAGCTTGAAAACAAATTTTTCATTGGTGTCTTTTCAAAAGTTTTCTTTCATAATTGATACGTTATTACGAAACAACACATAATGGTAAGTTAGGGATATTTAAAACTCAACCAAACAAAATCAAAGACAAAATTATAATAAAAAGGCAAAATTATAATAAAAAGGCTTCATCGCTTTTCTTATTTAATGCCAGCTGGCCTACCTGTCACTTTATTCAAATACCTACCTATTAATAGTGGGATGTATAATGTCTCAAATTCTAGCACGTTTCATATGTTGATTGGCTGAGAAGGCAGTCATACAAATTATTGTTTCAATCAAGTGCGTAAAAATATGTTTTACACAACTTTAATTTAACTTACTTATATCAATGATATTTATTTGTGGTGGACCTATTCCAAAGAAGTGACTTGATTATTTTTGTATAATTATGAATTATAATTTAATAATGAACTAATCCTAACTTATCATATCTCTATTCGTTTACTAGAAAACTTTATTTTGCCAAGATAAAAAATATTTTAACTATTTTATTCATATATAATGTTGTTGTAAACAAATTTGGAACTCTTCAAAAATTATAAATATTAAATTAATAAAATATTAGAATATGTTTCACTATAATGATTTGATTTTAATATGATTTGAAAATTAGATTAATAAAAAATTGTTTTTGTAATACTTAAAAATTTGTAATTTTTAATATTTTTATTTTAAAAAAATTTATAATATAAATGAAATATATAGTTTTAAATGCAATTAGAACATTTTTGGTAATTACAATATGTCCAAGAACAATTTTGATCTAAACTATTCAAACAATATCAATCAATCCTAATGACTTTTACATGAGTAGAACCAAACGTAAATTAAATTACAAAATTTACTTTAAGTTAAAATTAATTTTATGAAAATGAATTCCATTAAATCAATTATGAGAAAACCATACATATAATAATATTTCATATTTCTGAGAAATTAAAATACTACGTACTCAATTATGGTTGAATGAAAAAAAAGTAGAGTACTTACAACATTGCAACAGCACATGATAGTGTTTATCACTTTCCAAACCACAGTTATTGTGTGCTTTATGCCTTATTTCAATTATTATATACCCAAAACATACCAGCTGTTTACCCAGAAAAATGGTAAACAAGCGCTAGTTTCCTTTTTAAAGGTTACTTTGCGGAGTCAACTAGAATACTCCAGGACTGATTGCTTTATTTTGTTAGATTATGCGTATATGATTTATATTAAATGTAAATAGTGACTTTAACGTAAAAGTAAGTACTGAAATTAAAGGCTTTAAAGTAAATCAAAGCAATAAAAAGGGCAGTAAATGTGCACTGAAAGGTAAAATGTAATGTAAAATGATTGCATTTAATTAAACTGGTACGCATACGTACATTCCAAGGTTGCACTCGTTACTCATTGCGCAGAGATTAGAGTTTTACTTGTGTTTATGTAGACAATGCGGACCTCTAACTATTCCTATGAAACTTGCTTAAATAGAAAAAATAAAATAACTACTACTAACGGTCGACTGGCTATCAGTCAACACGTGTCTTCCATATGCAAGATCCTCAATTGTGAGACTTCCACGCATCCTGTGAGAACTGCCAGAAAAACTGCCTGGAACTGCCTCTTAACTTCTACTGCCTCTCGACCTCCACTTCAGCTTTTGCAGCCAAAAATCCTTAAGTCTTCGCATCCTTTTGGTCTGGTCGAACGTTGAAGCCTCAGATGACCTTCCTAGTCGAACAGCTTCGACTACTAAACATTATTTGGTCGAATCGCTTCGACCCAGCTGGTAATGTAGATATTAACTTGAGGCCCAATTACCAATTTAGGGCCTTTTTTACCAAATTGAGGCCCAATTGCCAATTTTGGGCCTTAGTTGCCCATTTATTTAGTAAGTCGAAATCCTAGGGTAACAAATTGCCCCTCCAAGCGACTTCTTTCGACTGACTTTAGGAAAGAGAAATATGTCGTTTCAGTTCTTTCTTGGGTTTCGAATTTTGTTAATTCCCATTACGCCATGGTTACGTTTCATTTTCCCAGGCACTAATTATTACCTAAACGCTAGGTTAGTGGGCTATAACTGCTTCCAGCTTGCTTGTGTCAGTTTCCAAGATATTTAATACGATTTTTGATCTTCTAACTTCCCTCCCCCATGTTTGTTTTGCTGAAGTAACTACACATTCTCTATATATAGCCTCATTCCTTCCACTTCTTTTTTACATCTCTTTACGCACAACACCTTAAACTCTTTCATCTTTTCAATCTTTTCAAACTATGGCACAACCTTTAACAAATGCCAACATAAGATCCTGCATTAAGAAAGAATTTAAGCTTTCTGCAGAAGAGTTTGACGCGAATCACATCAATGTTCGTGCCCTCTACGCTAGCCAGGGGCTTGCATTTTATCCTGAAATTCTAGATGGAAACATCTATCCCTGCATGCTGATTGAGTTCTGGAGATTTGCATCTTTGCGCATAGATCCAGAAGGGAGGACTACTATAACCTCCACCATTCGAGGGGCTCATGTCAGCATCACTCCTTCAACAATCTCTGATTTGTTGAAATGCAGCAATACCGGTACAACGTTTGTTGACAACGTCTTCGACATGAACACTTCTAACATGTTAAGGGATCTCATGGACAATGACCCCTTTAGTGCCAGAGTTATCAAAATTTGGCACCAACTTTTGGTAGGCAACTTTCGTCCGCGCAACCATAATAAAAATAACATCATGGTGGAAGACTTGGAGTTCATTTCTTGTGCTCTTCAAGGAAAGAAAATCAACTTTCCTCTTTTGATTTTTAAACAACTCGTGGAAGCTGTCTCTTCGACGGCCTCTCGTCAAGGAATGGTGACTTGTCTTCCTTATGGAAGATTCTTGTCTTACCTATTTCTCAAGCAAGGTGTAGTGAGGAAAATGCGCCAGGCCGAGCGCGTAGAGATGTTCGAGGCCGAAAGCCTACCTCTACTATCTCTGGAGGACATCGACCAAAGAGTTCACTAAATATTGGATATTTTAGTGGCTTTAGGGTTTGCCAGTTTTTCTTTCTTTTTTTTGTAATGACTGCGCCTTTTATGAAGGCACTTTTTGTAATGATTGGCCAAGACTTTTAGCCATTTTAATATAATCTCTTAGTTTTTTATTCTCTTATTCGAATTTCTTGAAGTATAGGTTTATATTCTTTCAAATATTTACCATTTATCCTCAAGATTCGACTATCTGAATTTAGTTCTTCAATTTCATATGCATTGTTTGAAAACACCTGCAAAATTTTAAACGGTCCTTCCCAACTTGGGGACCATTTACCCAATAACTTATTCTTTTGATCCATGGGTAGAATAACCTTCCATAAATAGTCACCTACCATGAATGTCTTCTCCTTGACTTTCTTGTTGTAGGCCTTCGCCACCTTTTCCTTTTGTCTTATTAATCTATCCAACGCTATTAGCCCCTCTTCGTCTAATTCGACTAACTCATCTAACATCATATTCCAGTATTCGTCAGACGAGAGACTATTTTGTCGTTGAATTCTTGTCGACTGTAGATGAATCTCTGCAGGCAATACAGCATCATGCCCAAAAGTCAAACGAAATGGGGTAGTTTTTATTGCTTCCTTTGGTGACGTTCGACAAGCCCAAAGGATTTGGTCGAGCGTTTGATGCCAATTTCTTGGCTTTTTTCCCACATGCTTCTTTATTAAATTTATGATAACTTTATTAGCAGCTTCGACCTGACCATTTGCCTGGGCATAATATGGAGTAGATGTTAACAATTTAAACCATGTTTCTGCTGCAAAAGCTTGCATTTTTTTACCAACAAAAATTGTTCCTTGATCAGTAGTGATAGTTTCTGGAATCCCATATCTGTAGATAATGTGTTTTTGTATGAAACTAATCACTGCTTCTTGATCAGCATTAACTAGTGGGATTGCCTCTATCCATTTAGTAAAATAATCTATTCCTACTAAGATGAATCTTTGTTGCTTGGAAGATGCAGGTTTAATCTCTCCTATTAAATCCAAAGCCCATCCTCTAAAAGGCCAAGGTTTAATAATCGCATGCAATTCACTGGCTGGAACATGTTGAATGCCTGAAAATTTCTGGCACTCTTGGCATCCTCTTGCATATTCAATACAGTCTTTTAGCATTGTTGGCCAATATAAACCCTGTCTAAACAACAACCATTTCATCTTATGGCCTGATTGATGAGCTCCACAAACACCACTATGAACTTCTGACACAGCCAAATATGCTTCAGCTTCACTTAAGCATTTCAACAATACACCCTCGGCTGTTTTCTTGTATAAATCATTTCCTAATATCACATAGTTTAGAGCTCTATATTTAATCTTTCGATCAGTTCCTCCGACTGGATTATTTAGGTATTGGACCAATGGGTTTCTCCAATCAACATCAGTCATATTGTCGATGGCAAAAATTTCCAATGCATACAAATTTTCAATTTCAACATCATCATCTACCCCCTCGAATTTTGACGTCGACAATTGACCCAATTTATTTAATACTTCATGAGTTTCTTTATTCTTAATCTCGACCATATCTTCCAACTTGTCTTTAGAAACTCTATACCCATAAGCAATTTGTGCCAATTCATTGGCAATGTAATTGTTGGATCTTGGTACATGCAAGATCTCAACATGTTCGAAGCTTTCTAATAAGCGTATCACAATTGCATAATACATTATTAGATTTTCTTTAATGCACTTATACTCTTTTTTGATTTGTCGAATCACTAGTTCAGAATCACCTCGAATCTCAACCCGGGTTGCCCCTAAATCTATTAGGGCCTTCAAACCAGTAATCAAGGCTTCATATTCGACTTCATTATTAGAGCATACTTCTTTCATTCTGTAATGGAACTTAGTTGGAAGTCCCTTAGGGGAAATAAATAGGACTCCAATGCCTGAACCATTTTTGTGACTAGAACCATCGAAAAACAATTTCCAGTTAGTTTGCTCGACTTGATTTACAGACAATTCGACTAACCCATGGTCGACTATAAAATCAGCCACAACTTGTCCTTTCATAGCTTTTAAAGGAACATATGTTAAGGAGAATTCAGTTAGCGCTAAGGCCCACTTACCAATTCGACTATGCAAAATTGGTTTAGACAACATATGTTTAATGATATCAAAATGAGAGGACACATACACATCAACAGGCTTTATATATTGCTTAAGTTTGTTACATGAGAAATACAAGCATAAGCATAATTTTTCAATATCATTATACCTAGTTTCAGCATCTACTAGGGTTCGACTTAGATAATATATGGCTCTTTCGACGCCATTATCATCTTCTTGGGCCAACATACTCCCAATTGTCGAGCCTGATGCAGCTACATATAACTTCATACTTTTTGTCCTATTGGGGGGTGACAAAATAGGAGGCTTAGTTAAATAAGCTTTTATTTGGTCGAACGCCTGTTGATGTTCTTGTTCCCATTTGAATTGATCTTGGTTCTTGAGTTTCACAAGTGGTGAAAATATCTTCGTTTTGCCACTTAGATTTGAGATGAATCTCCTCAAGAAATTAATCTTCCCCAACAATGACTGGAGTTGTTTCTTTGTTTCTGGCGCCTTTATCTCCAAGATTGCTTTCGTCTTATTTTGGTTTATCTCAATGCCTTTCTTGTGAACTACGAAGCCTAGGAAATCCCCTGCATGTACACCAAAAGCACATTTTAAAGGGTTCATTTTGAGTCCATATTTCCTCATACGTTCAAAAGATTGTCGAAGATGGTCTAAGTGACCATTTTCAGAGTTATATTTCATTACAATATCATCAATATAAACCTGCATAAATTTGTCAATAAAATCATGAAACATGGAATTCATGGCTCGTTGGTATGTAGCTCCAGCATTTTTTAAACCGAAGGGCATTACCACCCATTCATAAGTTCCTAAAGCACCTGGGCATCGAAACGCCGTCTTAGGTACATCTTCGTCAGCTATAAAAATTTGGTTATAGCCTGAATATCCATCCAATAAACTGAGATATTCAAATCCGGCTGCAGAGTCGACTAACATTTCAGCAACTGGCATGGGATATTCATCTTTAGGAGTAGCCTTATTTAAATCTCTGAAATCTATGCATACACGAAGGCTACCATTTTTCTTTATGACAGGTACTATATTAGCCAACCATTCGACATACCTCGCAGTTCGAATAAACCTGCTTTTCAGCAATCTTTCAATTTCTATTTTGATTTTTTCCATAACCTCTGGCGCAAATCTTCTAGGAAGCTGCTTGATAGGTTTCTTCCATGGGTTTAATGGTAGTCGATGCTCCACCACCTGTCGACTTAAACCAGGCATTTCATTGTAATCACATGCAAAACAATCATTGTATTCTTTCAAAAGTCGAATCAACTTGGTCTTTAGGTCACTTGTAAGCCTTGTACTTACATAAGTAGGCCTTTTAATGACTCCATCACCTAAGTCAATTTCCTCAAGAGGATCTTGAGCTTGCATCCTTTTTACTGATCCTGATGGATCCATTTCGAAACCCAAAGGTTCGTCATCGTATATCCCGTCGAGTCGTTCGACTTGGTGATCGACTTCTTGATCGTTTTCATTTTTTACTATCATGGCCTCAATCGTCATATTTTTCTCTAGTTCGGCTTCTAAAGCCGCTTTTTCTTTGTTCTCGGCCAAATAGGCCGTTATTCGAGCCAGGTATTCTGACTCAGTGGTCATCGTCTTTGATTGTCGTCCTCTGCTCTGGAGGACTTTCCTGGTTCAATGGTTCATTAGGATCTTCTTTATTCCAAATGAAACCATAATTTGGGTCTAAGTTCAGATACTTAGACACACTTTCATCAGAAGGATATACATCTTCTGCTTTGTAGCAAGGAGCTACATTTGCCAAATGCTGGTCGAAATGTCTGCGACCACTTTCAGTTTTGTAATAACTTTGGTCAGCTTCAATATTTTCCACTATACCATCTGACCTCCAAATAGCTACACGCTCATGTAAAGTGGAAGGAACTGCTCCAATCCCATGGATCCATTCTTGACCCAACAGCAGTTTAAAATTTGCCTGAGATGCAATCACCATGAATACGGTTGACCTGACAGACGAACCAACAGCTAGTTTTACTTGAATTACTCCAAGTATTCCACTTGTCTTACCCTCATAATTAGATAGTACCATATTATGTGGTCTTAAGTCTTTGTCAGTCTTTCCTACTTTCTGAAGTGAAGAATAGGGCATTAAGTTTACAGCAGCCCCACCATCGACAAACACTTTGTTTATTGGAACACCATCCACTTTCGCCCTTATGAATAAAGGCTTCAAATGATACATCATTCCTCGACCTGGCCTCTCAAACACAGCCTTTTGCTCTTCTACCACTCCTTTTCCCATCACATAGTAACAAACAGGTGTTTCTTCCACATTCTCGTCAGGAAGAAAATCATCTTCATTCTCAGATACCTCAGAGATTCTGTCGAACTCAGCCGGGAGCACAGAAACAATCCCACAGTCGATTAGCAATTCATCTGACTCTATGTCAAAGTTATCATCGACTTCTACGTCTGATAATGGAGAATACTCAGGCTCTTTTTCTGTATTGGGGATCGAAGCATCGTCGTCGACCAATTCTTTGATCAATTTCTTTCCTAGGACCATCCCAGCAGCTAATCTTTCATTTGCTATTTTAGCCTGCTCCTCAGTCAACTTCCTATGAAAGGGTTTTGACTGATAGTGAGAAAATCCTGCCTGCACCATTTTTGAACCCTCTTGTCCATTCTTGTGACGGAAAGTCCTTGGTTTTTCAAACATCTTCCTGTATTCTCCAGCCTTTCGACCACTGTTTTCTCCTGTATACATGAATTGACGATTCTTGCCTCGACGAGGGTCGAACCTCACTTTGTTTGCAGCATCGACATTGAAAACAGCATCACACCTTGGACATAATCCAACTTGAGAGTTGTTATTGTAGCATCTCTCCAGGAATTTCAAAAGACTTTCTTTTGGTTCAGGATAAACCATGTTTAAAACTTTGCCATCAGTAGCACCGTTTTGCTTTCTAACGAAACCATCAGTAGTCTCGACCATCATCACATCAGCAAGCTCAGTATAGTGAGCCTCTTCGACTTGCAAAGGATCAGTATCAACTTGCATTGATGACTTTGGCTTTTCTCCAAACTGTAACCTTCCTTCTTTCAAAGCTTTTTGCACTAAATCCCTGAAAAGGACACATTGAGAAGTTTTATGACCCAAGAAATTATGAAATTTACAAAATCCTCTTTTTTTCCTTTGTTCAAGAGGAGGATTTTTAAGTCCCGGGGGTACTATGATTTGCCCATCAGAAACCAACAAATCAAATATTTCATCACATTTTGTTATATCAAATGAATACGTTTTACTAGAAAATTTTTCATTCTTACTCTCAACCAGATTTTTATCTTTTGAAGGTTTAAGCAATTTACAGATATATGGTGGCCCTGGCTTTAATTCAGCCACGTTGACCTCTCCCTCTTCGTATTCACTGTCGCTATTAGAGTCGAACTCACTTGTAGTAACATAAGCTATTTTTTCTTTCTTATGATACTTATTAGCCCTAGCCTTTTCAGCCTTTAGCCTTTCGACCTGGCGTACTCTATCTGCCAGTTGTGCCATATCTCTCAAATGTTGGGTGTCCAATTTCTTCCTTATGGAATAATCTAACCCACCTGCAGCCATTTCGACTAACTCATGTTCAGGAATTTGTGTAAAACATCTAGCTTTCAGTAACCTAAAACGGTTTAGATAGTCATCGACTGGTTCTGTACCCTTTCGTCTAACTCCTGCTAATTCTTTCAAGCTAATTTTCGACTGCCCCATATAAAATTGTTCATGAAACAATCGTTCTAATTGGTTCCATGAGAACAAAGATTGGGGAGATAAGGTCGTGAACCAAGTAAATGCATTTTTCGTTAAAGAACTTGGAAAATACTTCATCTTTAAATTTTCATTGTTTGCTATTTCTCCAGCCTCTGTCTGGAACCTAGCAATATGTTCGACCGTCGACTCACCAGTCTCACCAGCAAATTTGGTGAATTTTGGGACTTTCCACCCCCTAGGCAATTCTGTTTGCCTTACATATTCTGACAACGGGGAAATGAAATTTGGTCTATGCAAACCTACATTTATCCCATTTTGGACTAAAATTTGTTCGACTACACTAGAGATATTATTGTGTCCAACATTGACATCTTGCTGGATGTTCCTAAGAACCTGGTCAGCATCTTGATGCCTTTGTACTATTCTAGGGATCTCTTGCTCAAATTGATCTCCTTGTCCTATAGGCTCGACCCCTCTCACATTCGACCCTTGAGTAGTCGAAAGGTTTGGTTGTGGGGGCGCTCCAAAGAAATCTGCAATTCTGGCCATTTGTCCCGCCAATATTTCATAACTTTGATTCGTGTTATTTATCATGGGAGTAAAAACAGTTCCCATTTGTTGAGTAAGGGCATTCACCATTTCATGATTACTTTCGTCCATTTGTTGTCGAATTGACAACATTGACGTAGTACTTAGAGATGGCAAAACCTGGTGATTATATCCTATGCCTATAGGTCGACCCCCTGGATTTGATGTGCTTGTAGCCATCATGCTGTCAGAATATAATGAAGGATTTGTATGCAAACCTTGCATCATAGACGTGGGCATTCCAAACTGAGGGTTAAAACCTGGTGGAGGCATCATTCCATGAAACGGCGGTCGTAATGGATTCAACGGTGACCGTACATTCGTTGGTGATGATACCATTATTGCTGCCGTCGATCCACCAGTATTTATTGCTCCAACTGGAGATGAATCTGCGGCATTTTGTGGTGTTCCTCCGGTCAGAACACCTCCTTGATTTCCAGAAAGATCAGAATTATTTGTATTAACTTCAGCCATGTTAGTTAATTTCCGACCACTTCTTAATATCATTCATAACTAAAGAAAAATAAAGAACAATCAACGGGTCCCACCAGGTGTGCCAATTTGTTTACCCAGAAAAATGGTAAACAAGCGCTAGTTTCCTTTTTAAAGGTTACTTTGCGGAGTCAACTAGAATACTCCAGGACTGATTGCTTTATTTTATTAGATTATGCGTATATGATTTATATTAAATGTAAATAGTGACTTTAACGTAAAAGTAAGTACTGAAATTAAAGGCTTTAAAGTAAATCAAAGCAATAAAAAGGGCAGTAAATGTGCACTGAAAGGTAAAATGTAATGTAAAATGATTGCATTTAATTAAACTGGTACGCATACGTACATTCCAAGGTTGCACTCGTTACTCATTGCGCAGAGATTAGAGTTTTACTTGTGTTTATGTAGACAATGCGGACCTCTAACTATTCCTATGAAACTTGCTTAAATAGAAAAAATAAAATAACTACTACTAACGGTCGACTGGCTATCACTCAACACGTGTCTTCGACATGCAAGATCCTCAATTGTGAGACTTCCACGCGTCCTGTGAGAACTGCCAGAAAAACTGCCTGGAACTGCCTCTTAACTTCTACTGCCTCTCGACCTCCACTTCAGCTTTTGCAGCCAAAAATCCTTAAGTCTTCGCATCCTTTTGGTCTGGTCGAACGTTGAAGCCTCAGATGACCTTCCTAGTCGAACAGCTTCGACTACTAAACATTATTTGGTCGAATCGCTTCGACCCAGCTGGTAATGTAGATATTAACTTGAGGCCCAATTACCAACTTAGGGCCTTTTTTACCAAATTGAGGCCCAATTGCCAATTTTGGGCCTTAGTTGCCCGTTTATTTAGTAAGTCGAAATCCTAGGGTAACACCAGCACAAATTAAATTATAATAAAAGAGATGAGTAAATACAATAAAAGCAAATTGTGAATGAAGTGGGTTGGAAAGCAAATTTTTCATTGATGCATTTTCATAAATTTTCCGTTAATTTTTACACGTAGCTGTGATACTCATAATTTTTTTCAATTATTCCTTACCCAAAATGTACCAACATATATTAAATTGGAATGGCTAGATTTTCCCAAAAAAGTAAAAGAGAGGAGTAAATAAAAGTAAAATGTGAATTCTTTGATATCAATCATTGTGTTTAAAGCTTGAAAACAAATTTTTCATTGGTGTCTTTTCATAAGTTTTCTTTCATAATTGATACGTTATTACGAAACAACACATAATGGTAAGTTAGGGATATTTAAAACTCAACCAAACAAAATCAAAGACAAAATTATAATAAAAAGACACTTTATTTTTTCTAAAGCTTAGGTTTTACTTCCTTGTATT
Source organism: Vicia villosa (assembly GCF_029867415.1). Lineage (NCBI taxonomy): Eukaryota > Viridiplantae > Streptophyta > Magnoliopsida > Fabales > Fabaceae > Vicia > Vicia villosa. The sequence continues at coordinate 33,103,457 of NC_081184.1, forward strand.
TTTTTCTAAATAAATATATCTGCTTATGGGATCTAATAGCTTAGGTTTAATTCCCGCACTTTATTTTCTGTACAAATATTAACTGTTAGATGTATATTAATAGGTTTGTAAGGCAAGACTAATAAAATCAGTTGTTAGATAACCATTAATATTAAAATCAATTGTTAGATAACCTAATAGGCCAGATTTCTTTTTCAAGAAACATATACTTGCCTCAACACTCTGATACCAATTCAGGATCATTTCACCTTGGTTCATTGTACCTTGTTTCTCGATGATAGTACAATGTTCTTGGAATCTTGTTTGTGCCTTGTCAAATATTATAACCTACCAGTTTCAAAGGATTATGTTTTTCTTTGAAGGGGTGTCGGGTGACTTCATAACCTTTCCTCATCCGAATTTCATACTTCATGTTTGGTTGGTTCGAATAAAGATATCTAAGGCCCAAAAGTTTCATAAATAAGGAGTATTTTATATTATCCATCACTCATCCAAATATAGGAAGTTTAACATGGAACACCTTTTTAGGTTCTTGGAAACTAGTTATGAGTATCAACTCATTCATCTTTCCATATGGAATCATCATTCATACTCTTTTGGACGTGGTGATCATTCATTGCCAACAAATTCTTGAAAATGAGGCACCATTTGTTCATGATGCTTTTATCCCTCACTTGTTCATCAACTTCTTTAAGAATACCCCGGGTATTCCAAATTCTTAATCGTCAATGCCAAATTCTAAAGCAACATCACTGATGTTGAGTATCATGATTTTGTTGTTGTAATGATGCAAAAAGTTCTTTGTGTGCACCAAATTTTGCATCTTTGTATAGGAACAACAATTATACATTGTCACCCGTCAAAATGATGAGAGAAGTACAACCACCCGAGCCTTTTACTTTCTTTGTTTTGTTGCCCACTCTTCAATATTTTGGATTGACTTACCAAGTATAAAGATTTCAAATCTATCACTTGTCCTCTTTAGTTTCTTGTTACTTTAAAAGTTGTACAAAGATAAACATTCCAATAGCTAGCAAGTGATAATAAGTATATAATTTCTATTAGCTTTGTTTCAGATAAATACCAATAAACACTCAAAATGAAAAATTAATTCAAGAGAAAAAAATAAAAAAGTAATGGCATGTATAATGGTTATGCAACAATCAAAATTAATAAAGAGTACACGTCAGATTTGGATAGAAAGTTGAAATATGATTTATTCATTGGTTTAGCAATTAGTTGCAATGTAGTGTGGTAACATGACATCGGTGACCAATACTTAACCTTGTACTGTTGTCAACAATGTGTAAATATGCAATGATTCTTTAAGATTCATTTATGTCTAACCATTCATTAACACCGTCACACTTTGATTATAACTTGTCCTTTTTACCATTACGAGCGTCAGCACTTATGTATAAGTTGATTAAGTAAGCATGACATGTCTACAAGATCCAGATTAGTTGCCAAGAATCATTTACTAAGCATTACCGCAACTTAATAAACTTATATTCAATCCTAAGTCTATCAGCCTTTGAATAAAACATATATCTTAAAGAAAATAAGAACTAAACACGCATAAACACAACAAAATAATCACATTAAAAAGACCACATTATCATTGGACTTCACGTGTTCTAATTCAAAGAAGTTTTGTTCATGGTGGGTATGACAATAACTAAAAACAAAGAACTTAGATTATACATTTTTAAAATTAGAAAGTAATAAAAATATAAACATAAGAAATCAATAAATTCATGAACAATCTTTCAAATGCTGGTGATCTTCAGAGTAACGAATCTCAACTTCATCTTTGCAAAAACAATGGAAATAGGGGCAAAGTGTGTAAGGTGGCCCAAAAAAGTCTCTAGAATTTGTTTCTTATTTGGAAAATGGTTTCTTTTTTTCTTAAATAGCTGCTCCCTTTGTGATTAGGTCAACCTTAATTGTCCATGAAAGTTTAGCTGAAAGAGCAAAACATTTTCTATTGTGTGGACCAAGATACTACAACTTTGCATATGGTGTGAAAGATCTTTGTTCTTTTATGTGCGAATTTCATTCCTACCTATATCTTCCAACTCAACAATAAAATCATTCGTTGGAAAATCCTCTAATTCTTAGTTGTTAATGCATTGTCGCAACTCTCTCCAGTATCCTCTAACGTTTAAGTTTGTCGTAATAGTAAAGATATATCCCATTATGATACTAAACATCACCTCACTAACTACGCATTAGAAAACATAAGTGAAACTCACATAATAGAGTACCTAGAATGCTCAACTCAATTATGCAACAGTCTACCTTTCTAATTAAAGTATGACTAAAATCCTTATTTGCAAACCATGAATTTGACTATTTGGGGCTTAGATAACACACAAATAGAGTTATCATTTCTTTAATTGTGGATTTATAGTGAATTTCCCAAAACTCTTAAAGAATAAGTTTAATCCCTACTTCATACCATGGGATGCATGTGTTCAATGAGATTCCTTAATTATGTACCATATCTAACCTTGCACTACCACTTCAATCGTTGAAAATTTTTGTTTGCCTTATGGCCATATGTATGGCTTACCCACATAGTGGATGTCGACCATTCTCTCATGGTCCAAAGTATGGTAAAGGATAATCATACCTCTTATGTGGCTTAAATTATGACTCATGCAACTTTCATTGTATTACGAGGCAATTTGGGCTCCTGCAGCATTTGTCATTCGACTATGAAACTATGGTCCCCAACTTGAAGATGGAATTTTTTGACTATCAGAGGCTCTCTCAGCTGGCTCGTTTGAATTATATCACTATCCCTAATTGAGTCGTTATTGGGACTACTATCTCTACCATCACTACTGAGCAAATAATTTCCAAATTAATCTCACTTCACAACATCCTAATGAATATTCTTGTTCAGTTCTCAATAAATTAATTTCATAATTGGGTTGTCTCCTCACAATTTTTGGGTTCAAGTATGTACCTGTTTTTGTCATAATCTATAATTAAAACCATTCGCAGAAGATGAATAAAATTAAAATATAAAAACAAGACAATACTTGTATGATTCCATTGTATGAGACAATAAGTTTTCTATAAGGTTAGCATATCATCATAGATCATAGATGTTGAGACCATTCTCGATGAAAAATTGCTTTGATCATGATCATTAATATACACCATCAGCGAACATCTTGGGATCATAAACTTAAATATCAAAATAGACACAGAAATATACTCTAAGGCATACACTTTTCTTTGTACAACTTCATTTAATATGCGTTAAGGCTTCATATAAGCTGCAAAGCATCCCTACGAAAACATATTAGGGTTTCACATTTGGTACCTAGATTTTCTTAAGTCCCAGTGCGTTAGTAGTTCTAAGAGGTCTAGGGTTAATATCTTTAAAACTTTTCAATTTATCAAAATAAAATGGTTTTAAATGGCCAAATCTAGTATAGTGAAAAAATTTATAAACATGTCGATTCACTTTCTTCCTATTAAATTTTTTACTATGTGTTCTACAAAACTTAAACTGTAATTTTGTTTTATTTACATAAGGTCGTTGACTTGATAAAATCAAGTCAAGGTTTTCTTTTCCCTTAGTAAATTTACTTAGAGTTTCATGCAAACATGTTACTTCATTTTTAATCAACACACGTCCAAAGGAAATCGGATTTATCTGCTACTTCTCTCTTTATGTGGTGAGTAGGGATAAACTAACCTTTAATTATCGTTTCCCATAATTCAAAATCAAAACTTTGAATGAATAATTTAAATCTAATTTTCCATTGTTCACACTTATAACCATTATCGATGGAGGTTTGTTTAGGAAATATCTCTTGTTAATAATGGCGTTGGAAGTCATCCTCTTACCGAGACGATTAGTCTTTGAACATGAGTTAGACTCTGATGCCACTTTTCGAACATGTGATTCCATACATAACAGAGAGGGGGTGAATTATGGGGGTTTGAAAAACGACTGTTTGAAACAAAATTATTTTTAAAATCAGAGTTTAAAAATATTTTATAAGAAACGCTTGAGTAATGCAACGAAAAATCAATGTAAAAAAATATGTGGAAAATGAAGAGATAAGAGAACAAAGATTCCATCAGTGATTAATAGAGATTTGATCTAAAAGATATGACATAGTTCTCTTCTAAAGAATTGATCTTTAGAGATTTCAATAATGTTTTTGAGCTTATAGAAGGTCAAGATCACGAAATCCCTTATACAAGAAAAAAAATGAAGTTTTAGGTTTACTTCCAACCAAATAGATAACACTAGAATGAATCGGTTAGTCTTCATGCCAAACTACAAACAACTTTGACTGGTTAATCTCCATGTTAAACCAAGATTTTGTACTGACTTATCTCAAACCAATGTGGAGTTTTTAACTAGTTATCCTCCGAACCAAACTGAGGTTTTATAACGGGTTAATATTGAATCAAACTGAGATTTTATATCATATTGATCTCGAACCAACTGAGATCTTACACCGGGCTAAGCTCAAGAACTGATAAGAAGATTTTTCACTGGTTATCTTCAAGAGGTCCAGGGTTAGTGAGTTTTTCCTTAAGTGTCCGAACTCACGAACCAAACAGAGACTTAACACTAATTACCTCCAAAAGAGATTTTACCGAGTTTATCTCCAAACCCTAAAAAAATACTTCACAAAGAAGAAATATTCATTCAAAAGAAAAAATAACTCTTGGTGAATTTACAATATTACTCATTCAAGAATAACTTTCTCACTTAAACACAAGTATCTTTATTAAAGCGCTATGGCTAAACTTATGTGAGAGAAAGAAGACATATTTTCAGAGAGAGAATGAGAAGGAGGAATGTGAGATATCTCATGTTTCCGAATGTGAAAATTGAAAGGGAACACCTCTTTTTATAGGTCAAAGGATGGTTCAAAAAAGGAAATGATTCATGGGCAAAATTAATCATCTAATCTATTAGGTCTTTAATTTAATAAATTAGATCATCTAAATAATCGATTATTTTATCTCATTTTGGAAAGATTTGATACAGATATATTATCCATCATTAAGACACTGTCACAATCGATTATAGACTCATTTTTCATTTATCTAATCTATGAAAGTATATGGTCTAAACGATCAGACAGTTAAAAAAAATTCTTAATCATTATGAAAATTTCCAATTCATTTGACTAGACTCCAAAACAACTTTAGGTGATTATATTTGAAAAATAAAAGTTTCAAAAATAGTTTTAGTGAGCGTATAATTTGGCCATGTTACTTTATGATAATTCCCTAGTATTTTTACAAAACACTAATTACTCAAACACGATCAGACGAGCTTTAACACTCTTTCTTCGACAGTCAAAAACTTCAAGTGTTTTGTTGAATACACCAATCACATAAGCATTTCACTTGAATTTTTTTGAAGATGAGGTTTGAGATATCTTCAAGTCGAGCGTCATCATCAGGGGATATCACGGTGGTCATTGAATCCTAACTCTTCGACTTTATTTGGAGAAAGTGCTTGATCAAACTATCTTGTGCATCTTTGACCGCTTAAAACAGTTTTAGAATTTGCTTGTCTTTATGATTTGTTTTCATCAAATTCAAGTTACATCTTCATGAGTTGTCATCAAGGTCATGTTACATCTTCATGATTTGTCATCATCAAAACCATGATTTTGACAGATTTATGCATGTCTTGCTTAACTTTAATCATTTTTTGAGTAAAATGCCAACACATAGTTCCACACTTTTTTTATGATCAAATTCAATGAATGACTTATTGTTTCCACACTTATTGAGCATCTTGTGTCAAGATACCAAGTCATAGAATCCATTGCATATTCAGTTGTTGTCACCATCAGAATCAATAGTTCAGAGTTAGAACTAGAGTCTTTTATGCCCCTTTTACTTCTTCTTAACCTTTTAAGACTTCTTTCCCTTTCTACGCTAACATTCATCAACACAGTGAATAAAATTTTCATAATTGTAACATTGAACCTTATTCTTGTCAAAAGGTTATTTTTGTAATGATTTTTATCATTCCCTCATCCTTTTCTATCAGAGGAATAAGCTTTCTCTTCATGTTTGGACTTTCCTTTTCAATGGTTTTGTTCCTTATTTTTTTCCACTTCTTCTTACTAACTTCTCTCTTCTTGAATTGAGGAAGAAAAATTTAATCTTCTTCTTTACCATTGTTTCTTTCAATAGGTTTCATGTGTGCTCCGCATATCTTCAATCTTGATTTCACCCGATTATTTTGATATGATAAAATTTTATGGTTAGTGTTCTCAACACCTCAATTACCACATAATATGTCATGGAATCTCCATTGTTCTTCATTTGATTGGTTAGTCACAAACCTTGTGAAGTAGTCATCTAACTTCTCACCAATCTCATCTACATCATCTCTCACTGTTTCCTCAAAGTCTAAAGCTTCACTTTTTTTACCTTAACATCACCTCTATAGCTTTTCCCAACAATGTCCCAAGCATTCTTGAAATTTGTTAATTCTACAGTTTTTTCAAACACTTTGACATCGACACATTGGTGATGGATTTGCATGTAATGGTTCCATGCTATTGATCACTTATTCATATACTTTATGAACCGGAAAGAACACTTTATTGATCACTTATCTCAAATGTTTTACCTGTACAAATGAATAAATACACAGGCTCTACATTCATTGACAGAGTGCTAAGCTACCAATAGTCCATACAAGAACATAAACCATTATCAAAATGGTGAAAGCGTTTCCTATCTCTAATTATTATCCTACGCTCATAAACTTTCGAGATTAATTTCATTGATGAATGACAGTCTTCACAGATTCTCAAGTTTTTGACAATCTGAAGTGTTGTCTTTGGTGATGTACTAATTAACCCAAATGCAACTGCAATCTTCTCACTGTGGTAGTGCAACAAACTCTCTTTATGTTTCTCATCCATCTTAAGCAACACTTGTGTAGTATCTTGCACATGACCTACCAAGCTCAACTTGTTTGAAATTTCCTTCAACATTGAGTGTATTTCTTTGGCTCTAGGATGAGAATCATCCTCAACAAGAAACTCGTGTATAACACCATCGATTTCAATCCAACTACATCCAGGGTCTTTTCTGATATCCAACTCCTTCATCATCAACCTCACCTCTGCCACCCCATCCCAATTTCCTGATGAGGCGTACAAGTTCGAGAGAGCTACGTATGCCCCGCTATCATGAGGAGCAAGTTTCATTAAAACCTCGGCCGCACGTCTACCAATTTTGACGTTTTTATGCATCTTACAAGCACCAAGCAAGGCCTTCCATATGACATCATCGGGTCTTATTGGCATATTCGTTATAAGCTCCTCGGCTTCTTCTAGATAACCAGCACGTCCGAGGAGGTCAACCATGCATCCGTAGTGTTCTATTCTAGGCTCTAATCCAACTCTATTAACCATGTCATTGAAAATCGATCTCCCCTTTTCGACTAAACCAGCATGGCTACAAGCACTCAAGATTGCTATGTAAGTAACATCACTAGGTGATACTCCACTTCTCTTCATCCTCGAAAAACAATCCAACACATCGTTGGCCTTACCATGCATTGCAAGACCACCAATAATAGCATTCCAAGCTATTACATTAGTTTTCGACAACCTCTCAAAGACCTGAATAGCCTTCTCAATACTCCCACATTTAGCATACATATCAACAAGAGCAGAACCAAGAACCTCATCAATCCGAACACCATTCCTCTCAGCATACGAATGCACCCATTTCCCCAACTCAAGTGCTCCAAGCCGCGAAATTGCAGGCAACACACTAACCAAAGTCACCCGATTTGGCAACACATCTCCTATCTCCATCATCCTATGAAACAAATCAACCGCCTCCATAAACAACCCATTTTGAGCATACCCAGAAATCATCGCATTCCAAGAAACCACACTTCTTTCAACCATTTTGTCAAACAACTCCCTAGCAGCATCAATTTTCCCAATTTTCACATACCCATCAATCATAACATTACACAGAACAACATTACCCTCTTGCCTCCTTTTTCCTCTCACTACCATTCCATTTCCATCAACATTCCTATGAAACAAAACACTAGCATCCTCACTACTCCCGCACATGACATACATCCTAAGCAAATTACTAACAACAAACTCATCCTCAACAAACCCCAACTTAACAACCAACCCATGAACCTGTTTCCCTTCTCCCAACCCAGCAACAGCCCAACAAGCCTTCAAAACAGAAGGAAAAGTGAATCCATTAGGCTCCACAGCTCCATCAGACAACATTCTACAAAACATCAACAATGCATCATCAGCATTACTACTGCTATCAGCAAGTGCCCTTATGACAGTATTCCAAGCAAATACATTTGGTTGGGACATTTGGTCGAACAGAGAGAGTGCATAAACTGGGTCACGAAAATCTGAGGTTGCTGAGAGTTTGAGAAGCTCTGTTGATACTGTTGGGTCATTTGTTTTGTTTGTTTTGATGAAAATGGCGTGAAGTTGCTTCAATTGTTTGAGGTTTTTGCAGGTTTTGATTTGGGGGATGAGATGTTGGGGATGATGGTAAGGTGTTGTTGGGGGTTTTAGCATTGGATTGTTCATTTTGGAAAGAAAAGAGAAAATAAAGAAAGAAGAATGAGAGAAGGAATATGTGGATGATGATAATGGCAAGATAATTTCAATTTAACTTTGTAGGTTTTTTAAAAATAAATTTATTTTAAAAATATTTATTAATGAAAATCTTTAAAATAAATTTATAAAAAATATATATTCTTACTTCGCATGTCTTAGGCAAAGAATATAATATGCATGTCTCTTTATTATTTCTTTCATTTTTTTAACAAATTAATAAACTTTTTTATCTTTTAATTAAATTATTTATTTATTTTTTAAAATAATTTTTTATAAAATAAATTTTATTTTAAAAAATATTTCATATATTTATAAATAAATGTATTCAAATAAAGTCATCAAAAATTAGAATTAATTAAAATTACAGACTTAAAACAAGACACTTAAAACAAGACAGACTAAATTAATAGGCGGGGAGGGTTTTAGTGGACGAAGGATTTTGACAAAGCAAATTTTGACCAACAACAAACTTTAAATAGCATACTTTGGTAGACAACAGATCCAAAATCTCAATCGAACTTGTCATTTTTTGACGAGTATGTGGGCCGACGACCTATTTTACCATCCTAGAACATATCATCTCAATTTTTTTAATACTTTTAGATGGTATGAGATTGGTAGTAAATTTTAAAATTCAAGAATTTATTTGTCATTTTATAAATTGAAGTGAGTTTAAAAGTTTAATAATTATACTTTTGAGGATTCAGCAGTGAATCATTCTAAAATCCAAACAATCAAATATGATTATTCAGTAGCTTTCTTAAGCGGAGCTATAAACATAGCATCCATTTTGACTACCTTTATGTATAAAATATGTGACATTTATTTGTTCAAATCAGTCAAATAATTATCATACAAATTTTAATGTCGCAAAGTTTAAATTTTAAAGAGTTAAATTCATCACTTAAATTTTAAGTAATTAATATCAATTTTATGTAATTTTAGATAATTTAGAGTGTTTTGTAGATGACACAAGGCCGACATACATTTGACAAAAATGGAAGGTTGATAAGTAGGAAGGTGTATGGTGTACACATGGTGTAATGCATGAGTAACACTTGTTATGGTGTATGATTTGCAAAGAACACTTGTAACAGTGCATGCTTTGCAAACAACACTTGGTGTTTTGCATGGATGGCAAATGACAAGTGTCTTCATGCATGTAAACATTTGACTTGCTTCTTTTATAAATAGAACCATGGGCAAGCATTCAATTCACAACACACAAGAGAAGAATAACAAGAAGCAAGAGAGAAAGAGAGTCTTGTACAAGAGAGATAAGTGATCCTCATAGAGAGTTTCATTGTGAGAGAAATAGTGAGCCAATTTGTGAGAGTGCTTCTTGTAAATTGAGAGATACATTATAATGAGATCCACCTAAGGGTGAAGTTGTTGTATTTCCATTATCATTGTAGTGGAAGTTTAGGAGGCATAAGGGTCCCGTGTTTTTTCCTTTCTTACACTGAGAAGGTTTTCCACGCTAAAATTATTTTGTGTCATTGCGCTTATATTTCACGTTTCCCCTAGTGTCTATTTTTAAGTTCACTAAGGAGGGGAAATATATAGGTCATTTTCCAATAGTGGTATCAGAGCACTGTCCGAGCTCTGAGATACTACGGTGTTGTATTCATAAGAAAGTTCTTAGTATGCTCTGTGGTTGCAACATTGTTTGATCTTCCACATTAGAAAGAAACTATTATTGTTGGTACTAAATCATAGTATTACGAAAGTGTGTCTTGTGTACGATACTCTTTACAAAATCTCCTAGTTAAAGAAACTACTTTCTCGTGTTCTCAAGATGGAGGGTTCTGTCATTCATGATGGAGATATGTTAAAGCTGACTGCTGATAATTATACCTATTGTAAGCCAAAGATGGAAGACCACATATATTGAAAAGATTTGCATGAGCCAATTTCCCAAAAGGATAAGCCAGCGGAGAGGAAAGAAAAAGAGTGAGAGCTCCAAAATCGGAAGGCAATTGCCATGATTATAAAATACATAAATAGGAGTATATTCGAGCATGTATCAACTTATATCAATGTGTATGAGTTGTAGATCAAACTTGAATCCTTGATTCAAAAGAAGACATCGAGAAACAAAGCCCACCTTGTTAGACGACTAGTGAAATTGGAGTACTTGGATGGCCAAAACATAATTGAGCATTTGAATACCTTCAAAGGTATTGTAAATAAACTAACGAAAGCTAAAATGAAGATAGATGATGATTTACAAACTCTTATACTCCTAAGTTCTCTACCTGGAAGTTGGGACACTCTAGTCGCCATCTTAGTAACTCTGCTCCAGACGAAAAACTTGTCATAAATTCTGACATAGGTTCCTTGCTAAATGAAGAGTAGAGACGAAGGGAAAGAGGTTTGAACAACCAAAAGTTTGAATCCAAAATTGTTAATAATAGAGGAAGGAGTAAGAATCGTGAAAGAGGAGGTCGTGGGAGATCACAAACTAGATCCAAGTCTCGCACAAGACTAAGTTGTTATTATTGTGGCAAACCTATAGAATACCTGAGTGCATATTCTTAAAGAGAGATTAACTTGTTGGAACATTCCATTCATATTTGATAAACAGAAAGAAGAATAAGGAATAAAGAATCACAACTGCAGTAACCTCAAACAACAAAAATATTTTCCTTATTAGAGATGACAATTATCTAAATGTTGTATTCGATGACTGCACTTGGATAGTTGACACAGGAGCATCTTTCCACGTTACACCTCATGAAGAATTATTCTCATCATACCAAGGAGGAGATTTTGGTAAGGTGTAGATGGGAAATCATGCCACAAGCATGATTTTTGGCATTGGCGAAGTGACTCTGATCACATAGAATGGCAATAAGCTCGTGTTGAAAGAAGTAAGACTTGTACCAGAAATGCGTCTAAACCTTATTCAGTAGGAAAGTTGGATGATGTGGGAATGCTCCATGACTGTGGTAGATGGAAGCTTAGCAAAGGGACCATGACGGTTTCTCATGGAAATATGGAAGGCTCCATGTACATCATGCAGGGAAAAATAAACAAGGGAGAGACTAATGTTCTCAAGACGCAACCAAATAATTGTGGCACAAACGACTTGGCCACATGAACGAGAAAGGTTTCAATTTTTTTGCTAAAGAGCATATTTCAGATATCAAGGGACAACCACTTGAATCTTGTGAAGACTTTATAGCAGGAAAACAACATATAGTATCTTTTCAAAGATCCGATGATGCAAGAAGACGGAAGAAAATCCTAGATCTTGTTTACTTGGATATTTTCTCCACATCTAAAAGGTCTCTTGGTGGAACATAATACTTTGTTACCTTCATTGACAATCACTTCAGAAAGGTGTGGATGTATCCATTGAAGAAGAAAGGTCATGTTCTACAAGCTTTCAAGGAGTTTCACGCATATGTAAAACGAGCATCTGGAATAAAGTTGAAATACTTAAGAAGAGACAACAGAGGTGAATACCTAGGTCCGTTTGAAGCATATTGTAAAGCTCAAGGGATAAGACATGAGAAGACATCTTCGAAGATTCCCCAAATCAATGGAGTAGCTGAAAGGATGAACATAACAATTGCACAAAAAGTCATAAGCATGCTTTCTCATGCAAAACATCCCAAATCATTTTGGGGTGAATCAGTGAGAATTGCAGTTAAAATGTTCTCACCAGTGGTGAAGATGACATCCATAAGAGAAAACCTTGGTCTATCCATAATGCTAGACTTAAAGATAGAGCAACATGATGTTAAAATAACATTCTTATAGGCAAAGAACACCTTGTGTTTCGCTTGAAAAAAGGTTTATATGGGTTAAAGCTAGCTCCAAGGTAATGGTACAGGAAGTTTGAAATCTTCATGACCAAACATAAATTTGAAAAGAAATTTGCAGACCAATGTGTGTTTGTGAAGAAATATGATAATGGTGAACCCATCATTCTTTGTTTTATGTTGATGATATACTCATTGTTAGGAAAGACAAAACAAAGATAGATTCTCTAAGAAGGCATTGAGCAAATATTTTGCCATGAAAGATTTGGGTGTTGTAAAGAAGATTCTTAGAATGAAGATCATTCGAGATCGTCCCAAAAGAATGTAATGGTTGTCACAAGAAGATTATATCAAGAAATTCCTTGAGAGGTTCAACATGCATAATTCTAAACATGTGCATGTCCCACTACCTCGTCATCTAAAACTCAGTAAGACACAATTTCCAAACAATGAAGAAGAAAAAGAAGAAATAAGCAAGGTGCCCATTGCTTATGATGTAGGAGTTATGAGTAGATTATTGTCGAATCCAGGAAAGGAGCATTGTAATGTTGTGAAATGGATACTGAGGTATCTAAGAGGAACTGCCAAACAATGTTTGTGCTTTGGTACTGAAAAGAAACTACTTATTGGGTATGTAGATGCAGATATGACAGGAGATGTATAATCAATAAAATATACTTCTCGGTATTTGGTTACTTTTTTTAAGGGGAGCTATCCCATGTCAATCACGATTACAAAAGTGGGTTGCTTTGAGTATCACAAAAGATGAATACATCACAATTACCGAAGGTTGTAAGGAGATTCTATGGATGAAGAAGTCCCTTAAAGACTTTAGCCATAATAAAGAAAGTTATGTTCTATATTATGATAGTCAGGGCGCAATTCATCTCAGCAAGAGCTTGACATATCATTCAAGATCAAAACACATTGACGTGAGGTATCACTGGATTCGTGATGTGTTAGGGAGTAAACAGTTGAAAGTAGAGAAAATTCACACCAATAAGAATGGGGAAAACATGATGACAAAACATCTACCAAAAGAGAAGAGAGAGTTTTGTAAACAAGCTGCTGCATTGGCTAAACCCATAACTAATCAAGGCCATTCTCCTATGGCTAGAGGAGGAGAAATGTGGGATCCAACCATTTCCACATGTCCAACATACTTTTGGCAAAATTGAAGGTTGCATGTGATGACAAGTAGCAAGTTGGATGATGTACACATGGTGTAGTGCATGAGTAACACTTGTTATGGTGCATGTTTTGCAAAGAACAGTTGTTACAATCCATGTTTTGCAAAGAACACTTGGTGTTTTGCATGGATGTCAAAGGACAAGTGTCTTCATGCATGTAAGGAACCTTTGACTTGCTTCTCCTATAAATAGGACCATGGGCAAGCATTCAATTCATAATACACAAGAGAAGAATAACAAGAAGCAAGAGAGAAAGAGAGCCTTACTCAAGAGAGAAAAGTGATCCTCATAGAGAGTTTCTTTGTGAGAGAAATAGTTAGTCAATTTTTGAGAGTGCTTCTTATAAATTAAGAGATACATTATAGTGATATCCACCTAATGGTGAAGTTGTTGTATTCCCATTATCGTTGTAGTGGAAGTTTGAGAGGCCTAAGGGTCCCGTTGGTTTTTTCCTTTCTTACATTGAGAAGGTTTTCCACTCTAAAATTCTTTTGTGTCATTGCACATTGTCAAATGAAGCTGAGAAACAACGCCCACCTTGTTAGACGACTGGTGAAATTGGAGTACTCAGATGGCCAAAACATGATTGGGCATTTGAATACCTTCAAAGGTATTGTGAATCAATTGACGAAAGCTGACATGAAGATAGATGATAAGTTACAAACTCTTCTATTCCTAAGTTCTCTACATGAGAAATGAGACACTCTAGTCGCCACTCTTAGTAACCCAGCTCCAGACGAAAAACTTGTCATGGATTCTGTTATAGGTTTCTTGCAGAACCAAATCTTGTTCTAACATTATCCTCTTCCTTTTGGGTTTTAACGTTATTTCATCATTCCTTAGGAATAAATGTAATATGGTAGTGACTGTTATATTTCAAGTGTGCAATGCACTTGGATATTTTTTCGGTGCGACACTTGCTCCTTTATTTGATTTAGCTCCATATATTCGTGTAATCCTTCTTCCACAGTCTCACAATTTTTTTTATTGAATGTGAAAAGGATGAAAATCTTCAACCAAATTTGCACCAAAATATGGTTTCAACAAGGAAACATGTACAACCGGATGTACACGTGAAAAAGACATAAGATCCAACATATAGGCTACCTCTCCGACCTTTTTAATGATTTTGAAAGGTTTGAAAGCGACTTGCATTCGTGGGCACGTTTTCTTGCTGAAGAATGAGATGGGGGTGACCGTCCTGTGATAAGACTCACAAATGGCAACTCCTGAAGCGTCTGTTTCCACAATAATTTTTTTGTAAAGTCTAGCAAGACCAGAACCAACATGTCGGTCATCTTTTTCTTTAACTTTATAAAGGATGAACTAGCTTCTGTACTCTATGTAAATTTTTTGGAATGTAACAAATCAGTAAATAAGCGATTAGAGTGGCGTAATTGTGCACAAAGCGCCGATAATCAACTTTATCCACTACAAAAACAAACTTTGATAATTTTGCAACAAAAGAATGTGATCTTAATAAATCAAACACAACCTGCAAATGAATTAAGTGATCTATGAAATTAGCATTGTAAATCAGTAAGTCATCGAAAAACACTAAAAAAACGTCTTAATTAAGGACGAAACAAATAATTCATCACGGATTAAAAAGTAGAAGGGGAATTAATTAGCCTGAAGGCATTACGAGAAACTCGTAATGTCCATCGAAAGTTTGAAAAGTTGTCATATGAGTTTCTTTTGATGCAACACGGATATGGTGGTAGCCTGAGCGTAAGTCTATCTTGGTAAAAATGGTTGCTGACCTAAGTTCATCTAACAATTTGTCAATTATGGGTATTAAGAATTTGTCTTTGATGGTAACAACATTAAAAGCTCTATAATTCACATAGAAATGCCAGGTACCATCCTTTTTTACTAGTAAAACAGGAGAGGAAAAAGGACTACTACTAGGGACAATGGTGCCATCCCTTAACATGTCATATATGATGGTGGTCATAGCTTATTTTTGTGAGCGTGGGTAACGGTATAATTTCTCATTGATAGGTGGTGTATGTGGTGAAAGTGTAATGTGATGGTCATGAGGTCTAGCTAGAGGGAGTCCACTTGGAGTTGAAATATTGTTAGGTAGTTATTTAAAAGGTTTGAATTTCAAGGTGAAGATTAGAGGGTAAGTTTTCCAAAGGAGAAGGATTGGGTTTAATGGTGGTTGTTGTAGGGTCTACCGGTTGGAAGGTCATTAGATGGAATGAGTAAATAGAGTGGTGTGTATGAGTTAGCGCAATTATTGAAATGTGGTATGAATTGGGTAGGACATGAAATCTCCTTTCAATGTCATTGATGTGTCTTTGTGTGTAAAGGTGATGGAGAGGATTGAAAAATATGCTTGAATTGGGCCAAGAGTGTGTAACCATGCCATATCAAGAATAACATCGACCCCTTCTATAGGTAGTAAATAAAACGAGAGGTTGATAGGTTTGTCTTGTAGGATAACTCGAACATTATTGCTGATGCCTTGATAATGTAAATGAGAGCCATTTCCCACCATAACTAGAAAATTGAGGGTATGGTGTGGTTGCTAGGTTTAATTGTTGTGTAATGCGAGGTTGTATTATGTTATGTGTATTGCCCATGTGGAGCAGAAACATTACATAAAGGCCTCAAATTAGTCTTTTGAACTTAAGTCTTTGAGGGGAAAATTGAACAGCCAAGGCCTGAGTTGATAGTTGGGAATAAGTATCACTAGGGTCCTCCTTAGTAGATTCTAGTTCAATGTTGTCTTCCACAAAATTGGATGGTTCTTGAGAGTCTTCCTCAGCCAAGAGTAGTAGAAACCTACTAGAAGAGAACTTGTGCCCGGTAACAAATTTTCATTACAATAATAGCATATGCCTTGGGCCCGTCTTTCTTGTAATTGGGATTGGGTTAGAAGTTTAGTAGGAAATTTGGGTGGGAGGGATGTGGTTTAAGGCTTAGGAGGCGGGGTCACTTGTGGAAACTTTGTGGTTTGGGTTTTTGAAGTTTGAGGGTTTTGGAAATTAGTATTTGGTCGAGGATACATGATGGTGAAGGTCTTTGAGAATTTGGACTTTGCATCTTTTAGTTTAGAGTCAATGAGTTTGGCAAGACCAATTGCTTAGGAAATTGAAACTGGTCTATGAATGGCCATTTCATTTCAAATTTCAAGGATTAATCTTGAAAAAAATTAATTCAAAATTGCTGCGTGGGGAAAATCTACCAATTGATTTCCCAATTTGTCCAACTTAATTCACAACAGAACCTTCTTATTTTAACTTAAATAATTCCTCTTGATGATTAGGATACGTAGAGGGACCAAATTGTAACTCTAAGGCTTTTGTAAAAGAAAATCAGTCCAACAACAATTGATTCTGGTGCATCCATTTAAACCAGCATAAAGCATCACTCTTCATATAAAATCCAACTAATGATATACAATTTTCAGGCGATAATTGATAAAAATTGAAAAACTGGTGTACTTGAAATAACCATTCTAAAGGATTTGTACCATCAAATACATCAAATTCCAATTTAGGAATTCTAAAAGGTGATTGATTGTGGATTTAATGAATTTGTGGTAGAGGATATGGTGGAAACATAGGAATGTTAAAGGTTGTGTGTTGGAAAATGCAGTGTTGAAATAATGCAGTGAAATAATACAGTGTTGGTAAATTTAGAAGGCATAAATTCAAGAAATGAAAACACCAATGTTAGATTATACTAAAGCTATGTTAGATTCAGGGTTGCATAAAAGGGGAAAACATAAAATTAACTTTTTGATTTTCATTCCCTTCATTCAACTTTGAACTTATAATATATAGGTAAGATTTTCAATAACTAAATGAGTCATGTGCCACTTTTGGAAACAACATAAAAAAAATGCTAGAGCATAATACTAATTGTACCCCTTATTAATAATAAAAATCCTTCAACAATCTTAAACTCTTTCTCTCTAATGGGCCTTTTAATCATCCAGTGGCAAACACCTGGTAGAAGGGCTGGGTTAACTGAGGATTGAATCTACACATCCACACAAATAAGGATGATATTTTGTATGGATATGATAAATAATCAGATTCATGATTATAATGATACGATGTCCCACTAAATAAGGAGTTCGATATGAAGGATCTGGGAGCTGCTTCCAGGATTCTTGGAATTGACATTCGAAGAGATAGAAAGAAGTCGAAGTTATGTCTATCTCAAGAGGCATATCTACGGAAGATTCTTGAAAAGTTTGGTATGTCGAATTCGAAGCCAGTTGTGACTCCAACAAACCCTCAATTCAAGCTGAGTGTTGATCAGTGTCCCAGTACTGATGTCGAAATAGCCTATATGAATAGCATCCCATATGCTAATATAGTTGGTTCTTTGATGTATGCTATGGTCTGTACTAGACCCGACATAGCTTACGCAGTCAGTCTTGTAAGCAGGTACATGGCGAATCCTGTAAAGGCTCACTGGCAAGCATTGAAGTGGATTTTAAGGTACATAAATGGGTCTCTGAATAGAGTCCTAATTTATGGTGGAGCCTTGGGTGAAGATAGTAAAGCAGTAATAGAAGGATATGTCGACTCTGATTATGCAGGTTGTATGGATTCTAGAAAGTCTATTTCTGGATATGTTTTCACTATGTTTGGCACAGCAATTAGTTGGAAAGCAACTCTTCAGAAGGTTGTTGCTCTATCAACCACTAAAGCGGAATATATTGCTCTCACTGAAGCTGTGAAAGAAGCATTGTGGCTTGAAGGTTTTGCGAAGGAGCTGAAACTTCAAGGTCGAGGTATCACTACTAAATGTGATAGTCAAAGTGCAATACACCTGTCGAAGAATTCAGCCTATCATGAGCGAACTAAGCACATTGATGTGAGGCTGCATTTCGTCAGAGGAGTAATCGAGCGTGGAGAAGTCCAAGTGCTGAAGGTTTCGACTGAAGACAATGCTGCTAATATGATCACCAAGACATTGCCGAGTTGCAAGTTTTTCCACTGTATGCAGTTGATAAAGCTGCATGAAGAAAGCTAGTTTGTTACTTGATGTTGTAGAGTTAGGTCCAAGGTGGAGATTTGTGAGATATTGGATCGAACTCTAGTATTGTCGAAGGGTAGCTTCTTGGTTCGACAGTTCGACAGAGTTAAGCATGAAGTCGAAGGATTGTTCACATGCTGGTGTCGAAGTGTGCATGCTGTAGTCGAAGATGGGTCTAGCATGCAGATGTCGAAGATGCTAGGGTTGTTAGCATGTTAAATTAGGTTTTAGTGTTTAAACCCTAATTTGTTAAGTTAGCTTGTTTATTAAGTTGGCTTGTGTAATGGGCCTTGCTGAAAAAGCCCATTAGTTAGTATGTTAGGTTTTATTATAAATATCATACTAGTCTCTCATCATTGCTAAGCTGCAAATCCTAATTTAGGGTGAGAGAGGTTATTTGTTATTCTTGTAAACTTGTAATCTTGTTTTAAGAGAAAGTAAAAGAATAACGGTTATAACCAATTATTGTGTTCTTCTTCTCCCCTATAATTCCCTATTATACTTTGTTATTGGCATTGAATTCACAACAAGAACCTTCTTATTTTAACTTAAATAATTCCTCTTGATGATTAGGGTAAGTAGAGGGACCAAATCGTAACTCTAAGGCTTTTGTAAAAGAAAATCAGTCCAACAACAATTGATTCTAGTGCATCCATTTAACTAGCATAAAGCATCAATCTTCATATAAAATTCAACCAATGATAAACAATTTTCAGGCGGTAATTGATAAAAATTGAAGAACTGGTCTACTTGAAATAACCATTCTAAAGGATTTGTACCATCAAATACATCAAATTCCAATTTAGGAATTCTAAAAGGTGATTGATTGTGGATTTAATGAATTTGTGGTAGAGGATATGGTGGAAACATAGGAATGTTAAAGGTTGTGTGTTGGAAAATGCAGTGTTGAAATAATGCAGTGAAATAATACATTGTTGGTAAATTTAGAAGGCATAAATTCAAGAAATGAAAACACCAATGTTAGATTATACTAAAGCTATGTTAGATTCAGGGTTACATAAAAGGAGAAAACATAAAACTAACTTTTTGATTCTCATTCCCTTCATTCAACTTTGAACTTACAATATATAGGTAAGATTTTCAATAACTAAATGAGTCATGTGCCACTTTTAGAAACAACATAAAAAAAATGCTAGAGCATAATACTAATTGTACCCCTTATTAATAATAAAAATCCTTCAATAATCCTAAACTCTTTCTCTCTCTAATGGGCCTTTTAATCATCCAGTGGCAAACACCTGGTAGAAGGGCGGGGTTAATGGAGGATTGAATCTACACATCCACACTAATAAGGATGATATTTTGTATGGATATGATAAATAATCAGTTTCATGATTATAATGATACGATGTCCCATAAAAAACTACAATAATTAATTTTTTTAACATGACAATATAGACTTCATAATTTTTAGATGTGTTAATTTGTATAATAAGTATAGCATATGTACGAATTTACTCACGTATCTTTTAGAAAAATTGCTTGAAAATTTAAGTAACTGTATTCATATTGTCTTTAATGTCAAATTACTTCATATATCCTTTATTATGAAATTCACTATTGAGAGATTTTTTTTACATTAACATAATCAGGTATGTTATTCATACATTATATTGTACACCTACACTCAATTCACTGTTCACAAATACCGTAAGCAGTGATTTGAAGAGTGAATAATGACATGAATAATAACGTGAAGAGTGGTCGTAAATGGTAATATAAACAATGCATGAATAATGATGACACAAAATTCATTAATTGAGTGTAAAAAGTTGATTAATACTATGGTTTATTGTTTGGTTAATAACAACTCAGATATTAAAAATGATTTTAATAGTAAAATAAAATTGGTTAATGAAATATAAAATATTGGTTAATTAACTGATGAAGTTGATTAATAAACGTTCAAATATTAAAAATAACTTAATAATAAAATAAAATTGGTTAATGAAATATATATGTATAATAAGGACTCGTTGAAATCTCAATAATTCAACCAGTAATATATTTTTTTCTTTCAAGTGTGGCAAATTGGACTTGTGTTCTCCATATCATATCATGGCATGGGCTGGGCACACGCAACTAATAAATCCACTATATATGTCTTATGTCATGTATTTCTTTTGAAAGAGCAACAAGACAACACACTTTAGAAAAGGTAGAATTACACATGCATTCAAAATATTCTATCTTTCGTGACCCCTCCAATTTCTTATTTGTTATGCATTGTCTCAGTTTAAAAGGTACACAGAAATTTGAGACCGTTACGCAACTATTTGATGGTAATATAATACTTGGGTTTTTAGATTATATCTACAACCATATCCTCTTTAGATAATATTTCACAATTTCTTTTTACACTCGTGCACTTTCTTAGAGATATGTGGTGAAAATTCCAAAATATCTTTATATTTCGGATATGCATCTCCGAAAATACATTTTTCTTAAAAAAATGTGTCTTCGAATATACATATTCGAAAACACATTTTTTTAAATAAGAAAATTATTTCGGAGATGCATATCAGAAATAATCATTTTTAAATAAAAAAATGTGTTTTCGGAGATGCATCTCTGAAAACTGTTGCGGTTTTCACATAAAAACTTCGTCTGCATCGAGGAGTCGGCTGTCTCGGGCATCTTTCTCTCGTGAGGAGAAGTTACGTGAGGAGGAAAAGGAGGAGGTGTGACATGAGGAGGAGGAGGTACTCGAGGTTCACCCTAAGTACGACGAGGATGATGCTCAGGACGCGGAGGAGGAGGAGGAGGAAGGTTACCAGAGAGGACCTTCAGACACATTTGTGTTGATTTACTATCATGACAATGTCGCTCGACGTGTTTGGGAGGACGGAGTTTTTTTTTATTTCACTTTCTAATTTAATTGTTTTTTATTGTTGTTTTTATATCACTTTCTTCAAACGGTTTAACTAACATTGTTATTTTTTTGTTGTGACAGGAACGACCTACCATAAAATCCGTGAACCATGCGCAAAAAATATTTGATTTGTTTAAACCACAGGCTCAATGGTTTAATGATGTTGTAGCTGGCTACGGGCTTGGCGGGTTATGCATGACCGAATATAGTACCATAAGCCACATCATGCATGGGGCTTTTGTTGAACGGTGGCACAAGGAGACGTCTTCTTTCCACTTTCCTGTTGGGGAGTTGACGATCACCCTACACGATGTGGCATGTATGCTCCACCTGCCGATTAGAGGGAGGTTATTGGACCATTCCCGGATACAAAGGGTTGAGGCTATATAGTGGATGGTGGATTATCTGGGTATGGACCTTGTTATGGCGGATTATGAGTGCAGAGCAACGAGTGGGGCGCATATTCGTTTCTCTAGCTTGAAAGAGCTTTATGAGAACCACTTGGTGTCGGTAGTGGAGTTCGAGTAGGAGGGTGATGGGCTTTTTGTTTGGTGTCACTATGGTTGCGCTCTGCGGTGTTAGTTCACGTTCTTGGTAGGCAATGCACTCTTTGTGGACAAAAGTACAACCTACGTGGACATGACTTATCTCTAGTACTTTATTGATCTGACTACGATTCACGAGTGGAACTGGAGAGCCGCCATTCTGGTATACCTATACCAGAAGCTGAATGAAGCCTCCAACTGGAGGATCAGACAGTTGACTGGCTCTTGCACACTCCTTACGGTACATTTCTTTTTAATTATTTCACATTTAATTATATCATATTTCTTTTTAACATATTATCGTATTTATGTTTCATAGCTGGATCATCTCTTATTTCCACCGCATCCACGACTACGATCCTGATCCCGCTTACATTGATGCCATGCCTAGGGCTGCACGATATGTCTTCTAGAAGGGGAATCAGAAAGTGGGGCCATATTGGGTATACCTAGATCGTACTGCTCACGATGACATCTAGTGGACGCCCTTCACTGATTACGGTGATGTTGTCCCATTCGACCGCATCGCATTATATTCTAGATGGTTGACATGTGGGGCCAACACCATGGTCAGGTATTTGGCAGAGTGGTGCATGAGACAGTTTAGACGTGTACAAATGATACCGAGGTCCTCGTTTGAGGTTTCTCCTGACACCGTTACTCGCCGAGAGCTCACTGTTATCTTTTATGATTGGGCGCATCATCTAGTCCCATAGGAGTATCCGCGTACACGGGCCATCCAGAGCTGGAACTGTGTAGATGAGTATGTTACATGGTTCTTTCAGGTGTCACATCCTATCAAGACACTCGATGCTCCTAGGCGTCCACCTAGGCCAGCACATGAGGAACTCTTGGATAACCAGCAGGCCGAGGATGACCATGCCACTAATCTCTTGTCGATCTTCCTGCGGATACACTCGATAGGGCAGGAGGCTTTGTAAAGAGGGATCATTGAGCAGGGTGGTCCAGAGGTGGTTGCCATAGTGCAGAGGATGGTCAGTGAGACGTCCATTACGATGGGGTATAGGAGGCAGAGGAGGTTGCATAGAGTTCGCATTAGGCATTACTCAGTAGTAGATGCCTATTTATGTTTTATTTATGACTTTTTATCCGGTGTTGTAATATTTTTACATTGTTCACTTATCCGAACAACTACTTCCATATTATAGTATCAGTTTTTTAATCTACTTTGTGTATTTTTTATTTCCGTTACATTTTATCAAATAGTAGGAGGTTTTAATTTTATTTCTACTATGTTATTGTTTTGGAAAAAAAATGACTCACTCAGATCAGACCATATTTCAGATATGCATCTCCGAAATAACTTATTGGTGACTTTGGATATGCATATCCGAAATCATTGAAAATCTGATTATGGGTGTCTTCGGAGATGCAACATAACCTATCTTTTAAACCCGAGTGGTTGTGACATGTATACTTCTTCTTTTATAAAACCATTAAGAAAAGTAGAATTAATATCCATTTGATACAACTTAAAATCCATGTAGCTCACAAATTTGAAAAAAAAAGTCAAATTGCCTCAAAACAGGCTACAAGAGCATATATCTACTCACAGTCAACCCATTCAACTTAAATGTATCTTTTTTCTACTAGTCTAATTTTATTTCTAGTAATTATGCAATTTTCATACATCTCATTTCTAAACACAAATCTGGTGTCTGTTCCAGTTTTGTTTGTAGGGCGCGAGACAAGATCCCTAACATCATTATGATTAAATTGAATGAGTTATTATTGCATAGCACGTTATGTAAAGCACTAGATATCATCTTATCTTTAATTTAGGAAATGAAAGCAGAAAACTTACATAAATTGTTAACCTAAAATCTTTTACTTACCCCCTTTTTGATATCTCCAAGTATGTGATCTAACGGGTGGTTCTTTGCCACAATAAATTTTTGAGGCTACTGAGTTGAGCTTTCTTCCTCGTGCTTTCTATCTTCTATATCATCCTTTATATCTTTATTATTTGGAGGATCCTCTTTAGAAGTGTCATCTTTGACTGATGATTATGTTATTATACCTGAAACATCAAAATTAAAAAGAATACCTTTCCCCTGACTTTTGGAGTTTAGTCTCATCAAAAGCAACATGAAATGACTCTAACATTACCAGAAGCGTGTTATCATCTCCTATCGAGTAAACTTAGCTTCGTCGCTTTGATTTTCCTTGGTTTTGCGTTACAATCTCTTGCAAAATGACCGCACCTATGACAATTGTAACACTTCACATTGCTCTTGTCAATTCTCTTGATGTTGTTGCCTTGACCACTACCTTTGGAGCTACTCTCACCTATTTTCCTCATTGAAACTTTCGAATTTTGTGAATCTTTTCCACCAAAATAAAATTGACTTCCCTCTCGAAGTCCATTTTCCTTTCGATATTTTATTCTTCTCATTGAATCGTGCTTGCAACGCAATCTTCGCTTTGGCTTTATCGTTTCCTCGTTCATCCATCCTTTGTTCATGAGCCTTAAGCGAGTTTTGAAGCTTCTCATTGCTCAATGTCAAAAGGTCCTTCGATTCTTCGATTGCCACTACAATATTGTTTAATCTTGATGTTAAAGAGTTCAAGATATTTGACACAACAATATGCTCCATAACAGTTTCTCCGCAAGACTTGATTTGATTCACCAAACGCATAATGCGCGTTACGTATTCATTGATAGTCTCCTTCTCTTCTATTTAAACTAATTCGAACTGTTACTTGTGAGTTTGTAACCTCACCACCTTTTCTTCATCAGCCTCTTCATAAGCTTTCTTCAAGATCTCCCAACCTTGCTTCGTCGAATCGCAATCATCAACTTTTTCAAAGTTATCACCATCAACACAAGAGTGAATCAAGAAGAGTGTCATGTAATCTTTCTTCTTTTCTTCCTTGTGTGTAGCCT
Source organism: Vicia villosa (assembly GCF_029867415.1). NCBI lineage: Eukaryota > Viridiplantae > Streptophyta > Magnoliopsida > Fabales > Fabaceae > Vicia > Vicia villosa. Next base: position 33,128,397 of record NC_081184.1, read on the forward strand.
TCTGAGCATCTGTAGCTTCTGTCTCAACTGGAGTAACTCCATTGTTAACCACTTCAAGAACATCTTGATAGTCAAACAACACCTTCATTTGTTTGTACCATTTATCATAGTTCTTCGAATCAAGGGTTGGAAGATCGGTGGAAACTCGATTATTGGAGACAGTAGTCATATTTGCAGCGAATTAAGGATCGTAATCAAGACTCTTGATGCCAAATGTTGGAACATACACAAAGTATTTGGTGAATCAATGGAGAAAATATGGTAATTGGAGAAGATGGTGTTAGAAAATAATAGAGAGAGAGAGTGTGTGTGTGTGTGTCATACCCCAAAATTTGCCCGATCGAATCTACGTCCGTTAACCCATCAAGGTTCAGAATTAAGAGCCATAGGGTTTGACATTTCTATTGTCAAACTCGCTCTCTTATAAATCAGGTTGAGTTAAAACAAGGGCGTAATTAACAGGTGTTTTGGGATCTAAACAATTGGGCCCAATTACCACAAGGGTTCTATTGTTTTTGAATATAATTGCTTTTACTAACACTTTTTTTTTTGTTTTTTTGTTTTTTGGTTATTATGGTAATTTTATTAACTGTTATTATCCATTGCAATTCTATTAACTAACTAATATTATTATTTAATATTAATATAATTAGAATCATTACTATTAATTTTAATATTAGTATTATTAGGATTTTTATCCTTTTATTATTTTTATTAAATTAATTAGTTTGGCAATAGGCCCATTAGATTAGAAAACCCTAATTTGACTAATATAAATGGAACATTTTTTGTACACATTAGGGGAGGCCACCAATTCTAACTCGTATACATAGTATCTGCCTCCTTTTCCCGTACGAGCTTTTGGTTGTCACAATTTCATAAACTCAAACCCTGCTTCAATTGTATCATCATGTTGCTACCATAAGCCAAGTTAACAACAACAACTTGTAAATATTTTTCACAATAACTTTCACAAACCAATCCTTATTCACAGCATTCTCTCACGTGAAAAAGACCATTTGTTCTCAACTTTCTAACTTTTTTTTTTACATCCATTACCCATTACAAAAGATCTAACCACACAAGCTTTGTCTAAAACGCCACGTGAATCATCTCCAAACACGGCTCACAATCAATCTGCAAACTCATGAAAAAAATTAGCTTCAAGCTTGACAATTCACCAACAACAATCATTATTATAATGGTGGCAAGCCATCAAAGTACCAAATTGAATTTTCCTCTATAACTATGTTGCTTGTTTTGGTTTGTTACAGGAAAATAAAGATGGCATTTCAATGAGGTACAATCAAGAACAATGCAAAGTGAAAATGGTTTGTTGCTGTGGTTTGCGATTTATACAAAAGAAGGAAACCGACTCCACAGATCTCCGCCGCACGCATCTCGCATCACCGCCGAACCCACACCGCCGGATCCACACCACCGCCCATTCGCGATTCCGATTCGCACACTCACGATCCCGATTCCGTCCGCTAATCTGCATCAAATACTTTTAATTTTATTTCAGTTCATAAATTATCCAGCATATATATTGATAACAACCCCTGTGTTTTTTTTCTGAAAAAAGGAACTCCATGAGAAAGACAAAGACAAGGCCACGGGTCTTTGGTCCTTAGTTGATTTCTTTGATTCTGTTTGAATTAAAATTATGTTGGCGCTATGTGATAACAGGTTGTGGTTGCAGCGCGATGGCAAGAACTCTCCCTGGCAAGCGAAAGAACCCGGGATCGATTCCCCACTGGTTGCAATATTTTTCTTCAATTTCCTTAAATTGATCCGACGCGTGCGTTCTGAATAAGCCTACGGTGCACTGTCATACAACAGCCACTGGATCGTCATGGAAGCATATCCAACGTATCAGGGACTGGGGGAGCACCATGGACACCCAGGGAGCCAACACACAGGATCTCAACCCAGGTCTTTTATGTTATTTATATGATTGTTATTTATTTATAAAAATTGCAATATGTATATATTAATATTTAAATTAGGATTAGTACAAATTAGGTTAGGATAAAATTAGGATTAGACTAATATTAGGAATTAGGATTTTTCTCCGATTATTTCGATTATATCGATCTAATCTATTTAATTAATATTAATATTAAATCACAAAAACCCTATAAAGGTTATAAGTATTAGGGTTGGTCCAATCCCATTGCCCTTTGGCAAAAATATTAAAATTCGATTAATTCTTGACTAATTTTCTCCTCGACCCGACTAAAGCTATTAGTCGCATTAGACGAGAGATAAAAAGAATAAAACATTAACGACTAATTCTCTCCTCGACCCGATTAAAGCTATTAGTCGCATTAGACGAGAGATAAAAAGAATAAAACATTAACGATTAATTCTCTCCTCGACCCGACTAAATCTATTAGTCGCATTAGACAAGAGATGAAAAATATATAAAAATTAAAATATATTTAATTTGCTGCCCGCGACGATCAATCTATCGATCTGAGTAACCAGCAATGCCCATTAATCTGTTAGCTATACTGATCAAATCTATTGATCACCGCATCTAACAGTGCCATATTAAAGCAGGGTTGTACGCCCAAAACCACATCTAAAACACTAAACCACGATACTACGGATTTACATCCTTTCAAACACTGCGATGTTCACAACTACGATAAGGTAATTCAAAATACCTTCGAACTTCGCATTTCAAAACAACTTCAAAACAACTTCAAACACCTCCATAATCAAATTCAATTCTAAGGCGTACAACCCTGTGCCCGAACTACGTTGACTCTGATTCTCCCTAAGGAGATACGTAGGCACTTGGATAACCAAGGCGAGTCCCCCTCCCTAAAATCTCAATTCACTTAAAATCTCAATTTTCCCCCTATTCACTTCCTTAGCTATTAACCTCTGTAATTTGCCATAAGACTGTTACCTTAGATTCAAAGCCATAGGAAAGGGTTGAGGGTGCCTAATACCTTCCCTCAACCTGATTATAATAACTTACCCCGATCTCTAAACTGCGTAGGGTTTCCTATTCGCCCTTCAGAATAGGTGGCGACTCTAAAAGCTTAATTTTTAGGGCAGGTTGCTACAGCTGGCGACTCTGCTGGGGATACACTATAGGTGAATTGTTATGCTCCTAGGTTTTGGCAGGGTTTAGGTTTTGGCGAATCAATTAGGGTTTGGCGAATTTTTTTTAGGGTTTGGCTAATTTGCCAAAATTAGGGTTTTGGAGTAGGATTTAGGTTTATTTATTTTTTTATATATTTAAATATTTAAATTTATTTATATATTTATTTATAATTTCTATGGATTTTGGGTTTTATGTTTAAATATTTAAATTTTTATTTATCTATTTATTCATTTACAATTTCATTCATTTATATCAATTCGATTAAATATTTTTGTTAATTGAATATTTGGTATTTTTATCGCATTCTTGGGATATATAAATTGCTGTCAAACCTAAGCGTGGGAATTATATTTAAGACCAGAGGGGAAATACATCGCCTACGAGTCTTATTATAATTCCACTCAGAGTGGGTTGAATATCCGGAAATGTCTGATACGAGGCTTGACCTTGTTGAGGGCAGGACTTGGTATTTGGCTGATCTCTCTGGGAACCTACCCCTAAAACTTGAACCTCATGGATAAATGAGTTGTTCTAAAATCCAAAGAGACAAAAAGTCTCGGCGGCTACGAACGATCCCATGAGACCTTCTAGAACATACCATTGGGAAGGGTAGGCACCCTAAGCCGTTACGTCGAACCTATGAACCTAGGGCTTATGTGCTTACGTGCTTATTATATATATGCAATTTATATACTGCGGATGTCTTGCAATTTTATTTTTGCAGGTGTTCCTACATGTTCCCTGGTCTGCAGGGACCCCATTTCTAAGACCATGTCCTTCCCACGAAGGACACTTCCATTTAGGCACGTTGATTGGCCTCTCGATGGCCATGAGACCTAGTGACTGTCATGAACGGTCACTCTGCGCCTGCATCTACGCATTCCCTAACCTGTAGGGAGTTTCTTCTTAAATCTTTGTATTCTTACAACTACGTGTCCTTCCCACAAAGGATATCTTCATTTACGCACGTCAATTGGCCTCTCGATGGCCATGCGATCTAGTGACTACTTTGAACAGTCACCTCGTGCCTACATCTACGCGTTCCCTAGCCTGTAGGGATTCTAATTCCAAAATCGCATCCTTCGTACGAAGGACATCTCCGTTAGCATACGTCAATTGGCCTCTCGATGGCCATGCGATCTAGTGACTGTCTGGAACAGTCACCATTGCTTACTCCTACGTATTCCCTAGCCTATAGGGATTTTCTTTTACATCCATGTGTTTTCACAATGACGCGTCCTTCCTCGAAGGACAACTTCATTAGCATGCGTTCGATTGGCCTCTCGATGGCTATGCGATCTAGTGACTGTCCTGAACGGTCACTCCATGCTTTGTTTCCGCGCACCCTCTAACTTGTAGGGTTTGGATTTCCATATGTACATCTTTCATCCCTAGCCTGTAGGGATTTCATTTCATCCAATATCATCCTTATATAGGTTGTGTTCCGCATAGAGAACCTTCCCACTAAGGACAACTTCATTGGTACACGTTGATTGGCCTCTCGATGACCATGAGACTTGGTGATTGTCTTGAACGGTCACCAGCCGCTACCTTCTACATATTCCCTAATCTAAGGGATTTCCATTGGCGTGTCATGACATCTATCCTGCAAAGATTCCACATGGGTCTAATGTCGCCTCTAAGGCTATCCCTAGGATTATACGTCACACGTCTGCATTGCATACAAGTAGTTATAATACAAGGAGTCTTTCGCATACGCATGCATTTGCATTTTCATGCATTCATACATTTACATTTGCATCTTCGCCCGCGTCCATACTTACCGTGCTAGCCGGTTTCCCGAAATTCCCGAAGAAGACCAAAGAGGATCATAAACTATGGAGAAAGGAGGAATAAGCCTTACTAAGAAAAAGGGATGTCTTTCACCATGCCATCCGCATGTCCATGCCTTGTCATAACAAGATTATAAATACAATAAAGGTTTTCAATGAGCAAGGATTAGTTCAACAAAGAGTTCCCTCATAGATGCACTCAAGATGTATCTAGTCATAAAGGGGTTCATCTTAGAACATATCAAACTTTCAAGGACGCTCTACGATAACCTGGGGGCAAGGGTCAGTCCAACTGGGGAAATACCCTGAACAAAGATGCATGACTACGATGGAGAGAATGCGACATATGTCAACCCCACACCAAGGGAAAAAGGGTCATAGGTTCTCTCCATCAATCTACAAACTCTAGAGGTTACGAATGGTGTGATACTATCCTTAGGAAAAGCAAAAGAGGTTCAGTCAAAGGAAACTCATGAAGTTCCGATACGACAAAAACCCACCGCTTACACTTTATTCCCGACAGGTTTGACATGTCCAAGGAGAATTCGAGGTTATCCTTCACTTCTACAAGTTCATCAACTAAGGAGTAAAACAAGGTCAACGGATTTACAAAGGAGATTGTCCCTAAGATTAATAGGTTTTGGAGTCAATTCATTCGCTCAGCACTACAATTTTCAATTTCAAATTTAGGATTATTAACAAACTCAAGGGAGAATGACGAATACAAATAACTAAGTCTCGCTAAACAATATGCTTTCAAGGTAAGACCGAACCGAGGATGTACAGGCATTGTTTCAATTCCCAAACAGTGGAGACATAAGGATGTTAATCCCTCGTCACCCCCTCGAGCCAGGAGTTGGAGCTTGTTTCTACTTTTCAAATAAACCTTGATTTTAACCAGGGGCAGGGTAGATTTCAACTAATTCAATGGCGTGTTTTGGTTGTCAAGAGAATCAGTCAATTCAAGCAAAAGGTCAAGCAGTGATTCAAGCAAAGGATCAGGCAAAGCAAAGGTTCAAGCATGTCTTCTTCCTCGCGTTCATCCAAGATTGAGGAAGCAATGGAGATAACATTCACAACAATCTTCTTCCTCAATATATCATTCAAGATCGAGGACGTATCAAAGTCGAAGCTTGCGAATCAACATGGCAGTCACAACATGCAATATCCAAGAAGCAATATCTTCAAAGGAGTATTCAAAGAAAAAGGAGAAAAGCGCCCGCTAAGTCAAAATGAAAAAACGACTTAGGCAAAAATTAGGGCAGCCCGATGGATCAAATTCAAAGGAATTGGTTCATGCAAAAATAAGGGATAAAAAAAAGGCAAAATACAAAGGATGATCATGTGACTGCTAAATCAACAAAGCTTCACATCAATGCTTGGATATTCACGACACTTTCATCAATGCTTGGATCTCTACTATGGCTTCTGCTCAACATAACAACTCAAAACTGATTCTCTTGCAAACAAAGCGCATCCGTTGGATTAGGCGAATTTTTAGGATTTAGAGAACATCAAGGAGAAAGGGGTGGGTTAAATAAATTTCGAGCCTTATATCCGTTGTTTCTTAAAACCGTGAACCAGGCCAAGCTACAACATTCAAAATTCCTAATTGAGGCAAGGTTAACTATGAAAGCATATTAAGCAGGATTCTGTTATCACTAACTCCTAAGGTTTGTTAAAACTATTTCTAACCACTGCGCTTCTTCAAGCGTTCTTTTCAAAACCATCCAGTCCTAATTCATAACGGACTTCGATTTCAAACTTGCATACACATTGCATTGGAGTTACTTCTCAAATGGTACAACGTCATCTGCGAGTATACACTTAGCATCGAGGAGATCTTGAAATTGGTTTAATCAAAGGCGACCTTTCTAATAAAGACTCTGGAATGGGGGGAATCACATCTAGGGGGTTCCCCTTAACAGGGGCAAAATTTCAAGCGTCGCAGGGGCATACAATCAAACATCTTATTTACTAGGGGTATTCTTCCTAAGGTTCAATCGACTCGGGGCACACCTCGAAGCAACAGCAAGCAGGGGCATGTCAAACATGGGTAGAATTCAAATTCAAAGGATAGAACACTATGGATATTCCTCCACATCCTGGAGATCAAGGGCATACCCTTCAATCTAAGAGTCGAAGCATACGACAAAGCCAAACTGGGGCAAGGCACACAGCAAAAGGAAAAGGAGTTCTCACACTTTATAACCTCGAACCAATCTTTCTCCTAAATACGATCTTCAAAGTTCAAAAACGGGGATTGGGAAATCGCACTGGCATCAAACAAACCTACAACTCCAGCGAGCTATATACGCTTTGGTTATCGACAACCTATCATTGGAGCATCATACAAATACATATAAATCACGCATTACGTACATGGGTTACATTACACCACACCTATTCAGGTAGTCTTCTTCAAGACATTCTTTTTCCAAGAACCTTTCTAGGTAATCTTTTTAAGATATCTGTCAGCCTTTTTAGGTAGTCTTCTCTAAGACAAATCCCACGATCATTTCTAGGAACCTTTTCAGGTAGTCTTCTTTAAGACATTCTTTTTCTAAGAACCTTTCTAGGTACTCTTCTCTAAGACAATCATCGCTATTTCCAAGGACCTTTTTAGGTAGTCTTCTTCAAGACAAATTGTCACCCTTTTCAGGAACTTCTTCAGGTGGTCTTCTTTAAGACATTCTTTTTCCAAAAACCTCTTTAGGTAGTCTTTTAAGACATCTTTCAACCTTTTCAAGTAGTCTTCTCTAAGACGATCACCATCATTTCCAAGAACCTCTTCAGGTAGTCTTCTTTAAGACATTCTACGAACCCTTCTAGGTGGTCTTTCCTAAGACATTCATTGTCCTTTCCAGGAACCTTTTTAGGTAGTCTTCTTCAAGACATTCCTTTTTAGGTAGTCCTTTTTAAGACATCTTTCAGCCTTTCTAGGTGGTCTTCTTTAAGATAAAATTTCTATACTTTCTAAGAACCTTTTTTTTTTGGGTAGTCATTTAAGACATTGTTCAATCTTTCCAAGTAGTCTTCTTTAAGACATTCCTCATCCTTGATAAAAGCCTTTACAGGTAGTCTTCTTCAAGACAAATGTTCATATCCATGCCAGAAACCTTTCCAGTTAGTCTTATAGAAGACATTACTTCGTTCCACTCAACATATGCATGAGCATAAGCATTATCCCGTACATCAAAACATCCAAGTCATCACTCTGGTACTAAACCATACCACCCACCTACTTCCCGGTAACCTTATCGTTGTCAGTAATCTCACTGATTGTCCATTCCCTAAATCGTACAACTTGGAGTTTTCCGGTAACCTTACCGATGCCAGTAACCTTACTGAGATGTTCTTCCCAATCACCTGATTGATGTTTTCCGGTAACCTTACCGATGCCAGTAACCTTACTGAGATGTTCCTTCCAATCACCTGATTGATGTTTTCCGGTAACCTTACCGATGCCAGTAACCTTACTGAGATGTTCTTTCCAATCACCTGATTGATGTTTCTCGGTGAAATTTGTCCGATCTAGGGCAAATGATCCGTGGTGCAGGTAAACTTGTCCGAACAAGGGCAAATGATCCTAAATGGTGCAGGTGAAGTTGCTATGAGCATAGCAAATTATCCTAAATGGTGCAGGTGAAGTTTCTATAAGCATAGCAAATTATCCTAAATGGTGCAGGTGAAGTTGCTATAAGCATAGCAAATAATCCTAAATGGTGCAGGTGAAGTTGCTATAAGCATAGCGAATTATCCTAAATGGTGCAGGTGAAGTTGCTATAAGCATAGCAAATTATCCTAAATGGTGCAGTCCTTTTCAGGAACCTTTCCAGGCAGTCTTCTTCAAGACGTATTCCGTCCTTTCTAGGAGCTTTTCCAGGCACACAAGGTTTTTCAAACTATTCCTCAACTGGATTTATCACGTTAGTCCCTCGACAGTGATCTTCTTCAAAACATCATCAATAACAATCAAAGGTGTTATCTTTCTTTTCAGAATTACTAACATACTTCAATTAACATAACTAACAGTCATGCATCATTAAATAACATACCTCATTCATACATAATGCATATACATACATCGCTCTCATTTATTTTGAGAAGTTCACTGCATCATACATCGCATGCATCATAACATTGCATAAAATTCAGGTTGCCTTTCTAGGCCGTGCTACAACCAAGACACAGTGGTTCCTTTCAAAAGCGTTTGCTCCACACTCTGGAAAACGACATTTACCTTGGATGGCATCTTTAAGCCCATTTCCTGCGGAATTCTTTCCCAACAAAGGCAAATTTCAGGGCATTTCAGTGTTCAATCATCTTCCACCTTTTAGATCACGATAGGCAGACGTGCCTATCTAACTCTTCAGGTTTAAGAAGATTGAACAGGGGCAGCTGTCATACCCCAAAATTTTCCCGATCGAATCTACGTCCGTTAACCCATCAAGGTTCAGAATTAAGAGCCATAGGGTTTGACATTTCTATTGTCAAACTCGCTCTCTTATAAATCAGGTTGAGTTAAAACAAGGGCGTAATTAACAGGTGTTTTGGGATCTAAACAATTGGGCCCAATTACCACAAGGGTTCTATTGTTTTTGAATATAATTGTTTTTACTAACACTTTTTTTTTGTTTTTTTGTTTTTTGGTTATTATGGTAATTTTATTAAATGTTATTATCCATTGCAATTCTATTAACTAACTAATATTATTATTTAATATTAATATAATTAGAATCATTACTATTAATTTTAATATTAGTATTATTAGGATTTTTATCCTTTTATTATTTTTATTAAATTAATTAGTTTGGCAATAGGCCCATTAGATTAGAAAACCCTAATTTGACTAATATAAATGGAACATTTTTTGTACACATTAGGGGAGGCCACCAATTATAACCCGTATACATAGTATCTGCCTCCTTTTCCCGTACGAGCTTTTGGTTGTCACAATTTCATAAACTCAAACCCTGCTTCAATTGTATCATCATGTTGCTACCATAAGCCAAGTTAACAACAACAACTTGTAAATATTTTTCACAATAACTTTCACAAACCAATCCTTATTCACAGCATTTTCTCACGTGAAAAAGACCATTTGTTCTCAACTTTCTAACTTTTTTTTTTACATCCATTACCCATTACAAAAGATCTAACCACACAACCTGTAACCAAACACAAGCTTTGTCTAAAACGCCTCGTGAATCATCTCCAAACACGGCTCACAATCAATCTGCAAACTCATGAAAAAAATTAGCTTCAAGCTTGACAATTCACCAACAACAATCATTATTATAATGGTGGCAAGCCATCAAAGTACCAAATTGAGTTTTCCTCTATAACTATGTTGCTTGTTTTGGTTTGTTACAGGAAAATAAAGATGGCATTTCAATGAGGTACAATCAAGAACAATGCAAAGTGAAAATGGTTTGTTGCTGTGGTTTGCGATTTATACAAAAGAAGGAAACCGACTCCACAGATCTCCGCCGCACGCATCTCGCATCACCGCCGAACCCACACCGCCGGATCCACACCACCGCCCATTCGCGATTCCGATTTGCACACTCACGATCCCGATTCCGTCTGCTAATCTGCATCAAATACTTTTAATTTTATTTCAGTTCATAAATTATCCAGCATATATATTGATAACAACCCCTGTGTTTTTTTTTTCTGAAAAAAGGAACTCCATGAGAAAGACAAAGACAAGGCCACGGGTCTTTGGTCCTTAGTTGATTTCTTTGATTCTGTTTGAATTAAAATTATGTTGGCGCTATGTGATAACAGATTGTGGTTGCAGCGCGATGGCAAGAACTCTCCCTGGCAAGCGAAAGAACCCGGGATCGATTCCCCACTGGTTGCAATATTTTTCTTCAATTTCCTTAAATTGATCTGGCGCGTGCGTTCTGAATAAGCCTACGGTGCATTGTCATACAACAGCCACTGGATCGTCATGGAAGCATATCCAACGTATCAGGGACTGGGGGAGCACCATGGACACCCAGGGAGCCAACACACAGGATCTCAACCCAGGTCTTTTATGTTATTTATATGATTGTTATTTATTTATAAAAATTGCAATATGTATATATTAATATTTAAATTAGGATTAGTACAAATTAGGTTAGGATAAAATTAGGATTAGACTAATATTAGGATTTAGGATTTTTCTCCGATTATTTTGATTATATCGATCTAATCTATTTAATTAATATTAATATTAAATCACAAAAACCCTATAAAGGTTATAAGTATTAGGGTTGGTCCAATCCCATTGCCCTTTGGCAAAAATATTAAAATTCGATTAATTCTTGACTAATTCTCTCCTCGACCCGACTAAAGCTATTAGTCGCATTAGACGAGAGATAAAAAGAATAAAACATTAACGACTAATTCTCTCCTCGACCCGACTAAAGCTATTAGTCGCATTAGACGAGAGATAAAAAGAATAAAACATTAACGATTAATTCTCTCCTCGACCCGACTAAATCTATTAGTCGCATTAGACGAGAGATGAAAAATATATAAAAATTAAAATATATTTAATTTGCTGCCCGCGACGATCAATCTATCGATTTGAGTAACCAGCAATGCCCATTAATCTGTTAGCTATACTGATCAAATCTATTGATCACCGCATCTAACAGTGCCATATTAAAGCAGGGTTGTACGCCCAAAACCACATCTAAAACACTAAACCACGATACTACGGATTTACATCCTTTCAAACACTGCGATGTTCACAACTACGATAAGGTAATTCAAAATACCTTCGAACTTCGAATTTCAAAACAACTTCAAAACAACTTCAAACACCTCCATAATCAAATTCAATTCTAAGGCGTACAACCCTGTGCCCGAACTACGTTGACTCTGATTCTCCCTAAGGAGATACGTAGGCACTTGGATAACCAAGGCGAGTCCCCCTCCCTAAAATCTCAGTTCACTTAAAATCTCAATTTTCCCCCTATTCACTTCCTTAGCTATTAACCTCTGTAATTTGCCATAAGACTGTTACCTTAGATTCAAAGCCATAGGAAAGGGTTGAGGGTGCCTAATACCTTCCCTCAACCTGATTATAATAACTTACCCCGATCTCTAAACTGCGTAGGGTTTCCTATTCGCCCTTCAGAATAGGTGGCGACTCTAAAAGCTTAATTTTTAGGGCAGGTTGCTACAGTGTGTAATTGAGATGAGATGTAAAAATGGCATTAACAACAAATGTTACAATTGATAGATATTTATACAAGCTATCAAACACAAGCGGAACACAAAACAACTTAAGAAAATAAGCTAAAACACTCAAACTCGGGCTCGTAACCGGTTACGAAAAATGTCGTAGCCGGTTACGCCTACTTAAACAGAAATCCAGAAGCTAAAAACACATGTTGTAACCGGTTACACTATTTCTCGTAGCCGGTTAGAGCCTCGACAGAACCAAATTTCAGCTTTTAGAAGTGTTTATTTGATAAGTTGTTCACACCAGTTCGCATGCAAAAGCTTATACAACGTGTTTGAATTATTATGCACATCCAATAGACTAGAATAACTTTGTTAACAATGAACCAGAATAAAAATATCGTATTCTTTATTTTTATTCCTTATTCTTCTTTTGTTTGTCTTGGTTGCGAAATAGTTTTAAATCTTAAAACTCAATTCAAACCCACTTTTTTGTGTTACGCTACAATCAAGGGAGGGTCGAGCGAGGAGCATTTTTATTTTCGGGACTTTCCATTTGAGTAACACACCTTTGTACCACTTCTCCACCTAAAATCTTAAGGTGATAGGTGACTGGGTTCTCCCACTTATAAATGCTCAAGCCACCACATTCCTATCCAATATGGGACTATTTTCCCCACACTCACACTTGCATTATTCTCAACACTCCCCCTTAAGTGTGAGTCCACAATGCTTCCCCTCAAGTGGAAGCGCCAACTTCCACTTACACTTGTATTCGTTGACTCTCTCCAACTACATGTATTTGTTGACTCTTCAACTACACGTTGACTCTCTTCAACTATATGTATCCCGTTGAATTTCAACTACAAGTAAGTCAGTCCCTTTCTCGAACCAAAGACTCTGATACCATTTCTTAGCGCAACAACCGGGAAAGGATCGAGCAAGGAGCATTTTTATTTCTGGGACATTCCGCTTGAGCAACACACCTTTGTGGAAGACACACCACTTTTCCACCTAAAACCTTAAGGTGATAGATGAGTAGGTTCTCCCACTTATAAATGCTCAAGTTACCACATTCATATTCAACATGGAACTATTTTCCCCACAATCACACTTACATTCTCAACAACAATTATCTTCACTCATCTGCGCAAAAAAAGATGTTGTATGACTAACCAAAATAATAAAACAATTATCTTCACTCATCTGCGCAAAAAAAGATGTTGTATGACTAACCAAAATAATAAAAGTTATTGCATTAGTCATATATAGATAAATTATTGAGAACATTTTTGTATGTGTGGTTTGTAGTGCGTATATATGTTTTAGGTTGAGAGAGACATTTGAAATTAAGTGGTCCATACGATGCCATATTCGGAAAAAACAAAAACGTGACAGAGAAATTATTCTTTGTCAATAATTTCTCCTCCATTTTTTGATGTATGTATATCAATAGGCTTGATAACCAAATTAAACAAAAAGAAGAATTTGTTGCCCCACGGTATCCTTAATTTTATCCGTTTGTAAAGGTATTGATTTAAGTGCGTCAAGTAGTCAAATGTGAATTTTATTATTTTAACAATTTTTATTACAAGTTTTTTTTATATAATGCTTATTATAAAATTATATTTTTACTAAAAAATTGTGAATGTGTTTTGAATATTAAATTATCTATTCTATCGGTTTCTCTAATAACCAAGTGGAATGCTACCCAGATTTAACTATAAATGGATTCGTTCACTAAGTTTTACCCTAAATCTAACTTATATATATAGTCGTTCCATACTCTTAAACATCATTATTTTTATGGATTGTAAGACAAAAAAAATTGATTATGTGTTGTTGTTCTAACACCCACTCTTAACAAATCATTTTTCTGTTCTCGCAATCTATCTCACATAATAATGTTGTTTTTGTTGTTGTTGTTGTTTGTTATTGTTGGTATTTTGGAATAACTACCCAATATTGTCAATGAAAGAAAACATTCTATAATATATTTCTTTCATCGTTTGACAATATTGAGAAATTTATTCCTAATCATACTGCAAATTATTTTGAATATAGTTCGTTGTTTGAGTATTACAACACACACAAAAATTATTGATTGGTAAAAAAATTTAAAAAAGAAAAAATACATGTTTCTTTCAACATTTTTCATTCACCATTTTTCTTGCAATCGATGTAATATACCACCTCGGTCAATTTTTGAACCGAGAGGAAAAGTCCCTATTTTAATTTATTTTTTATTTTAAAAAAAATGTTATTTGCCTTCAGTTTTAGGTAAAAGCCGAGGGATAAAGTAATTTAGTTTTATCTCAATATATCTTTGGCGTCCATTTATAAAGTAACAACGCTCATGATATTGCCAACACATCAATCCACAAGAAATTCTCTACATCCAATCATAACACGAACACCACCACTATATAACTAGGAGGCTACTAGGGATGGCAAGCAGACCCAAACCCGCGGGACCCACCCGCACCTGAACCCGAGTCAACGGGTGAAAACCCAAGTTGTCTGGGTTCGGATTCGGGTTCGGGTGCCACCCGATATTTCGGGTGCGGGTTTGGGTAGTGTGAAACCCGCACCGAAACCCGATATCACCCCCGCTTATTGATCGGAAAAATAGCAAGTGTACTATTTTGCCTCTTGTAATAATAGGGAAAATTCCCCGAATATCGATCTCAGGGACTGCGTAGGAATAATGAGTTCAATTCAAGGTTCAATTAAACAAAAACTTCAATTGGGTTTTGTTTGGTGATTATCACTTAGCGAAAAGTAAAATAAGCAGTAAATAAAATAGACTCTTTAACAAATTTGAGTAACATGCTAGGGATAGTGGATGATTGACTCTGTAACAACTCTGGAATTTCTATTGCAACAACTTATTTTCAATTATCAATAATCGGTTCTTAAGGTTGTTTGATCCTAAGTCCTTAGTGAACAAACCTTTGATCCTTCATCCTAAACCCTAAGTCCTTAGAAGTTTACAATGAAATCAAGCAATTAAGTGATCAAGAATATCCGATTGCTATAATGTATTCCTAGTCCTAGGTAATATCTATTATAGCATATTCTCATGAAAGCATTATCAATGGTGGTCCAACCTAAACGATAATCATACATCAATTCCAATTTGTCCGAAAGGAAAAGCATTAGAAACATCAAGAGAATAAATCAACAATGAAAAACATGATTGTTATTGCAATTGCAAACTCAGAGTCATTACAAAGTAAAATCAGAGCCACCCCCTAGCATTGGGGGGTTTAGCTACTCATAGTAATCAAAGAAAACATAATAATGAATAAAGACATTACAAGAAATTGGAGGAGATTGAATCTTCAATTGCTTCCGTTCATGAAGATCTTCTCCTCTCCTAAACCCTTGCTTTCTCCAATCTTCTATTGTATTCTTTTCTCCAATCTGTCAAAAGTTCCCTTCTCCTTACACAAGCTTCGTTTAAATAGTATCAGCCTCAGTGTGAGCAAAAAGTCCAAAGTACCCTTAATGACAAGACCAACTGAAACAAATCACAAGGTGAATTTTTCCATTCGCATCCATCAACACGGGCCGTGTTGATTAACACGGGTGCCCGTGTTGATTTTCTGATTCACGTGGCTTTTTTCTTTGCTGCAGGCCCATCAACACGGGCAGTGTTGATTAACACGGGCGCCCGTGTTGATATACTGACTTCAGCTTTTTTCATGTATTCCTGAAGCTTTTTAACACGGGCCGTGTTGATGCACACGGGTGCCCGTGTTGACCTCCTGGTTCTTCAACTTTTGGCCTTCCGGAGCGTCCAACATTCAGCTTTTAGTCCTTTTGAACCTATGCATCAACCTGCAACACTAACACTACCAAACAAAGGCATAAAGAGGATCTTTTGACATAAACTTTAAACAAATGCAATGCAATACTATAAATTAATAACTATGATAAACTTAACTTAAAAAGCAATAAAAACAACCGAATGTGTTGCCGAGATGATGAATTTGTGTCGGATGAAAGACATAAACTTAGTAGAAATGGTGGCCGATCACTTATATATATATATATATATATATATATATAATATTGTGGAAAATTATAGAAAAAAATGTATTTTATGTATTTTGCTGCGGGTTCGGGTTTGAGTGAAAAAACCCGAACCTAACGGGTGTGGGCGTGGGTGTTATTTTGCCACCCGAACAACATTTGGGTTTGGGTTCGGGTGCCGATTTCGGATGCGGGTGTGGATAGTGTGAAACTCGCACCCGACCCGTTGCCATCCCTAGAGGCTACGTTGTGAAATCCTAACATTGATAATAGTATAATTTGTCGTGAAAAAAGTGAAACTTAAATAAGTTGGAAAAGATCTCTGTGAAGGATGGCAAGAGAAAAAAAATTAGGTTTAAGGTTGGTTTTCTTACATAACCTCTTAATATGTAATTGAAAATTTATTTTATTTATTTAATTTTTTAATTTTATATCAAAAACAAATACATGCAATATCCAATATTTGATCTTTCCTAAGATTCAATGAAACGAGCAATTGATTTTCAATCCAGATTAACAGTGATAATGATGAATCACATTCAGAATTTGTCAAAAATTTATATTTGTAGATTGCAACAAAAATACTATAAAATAAGAAACTTTGTATATTAATAAAACAATATATATCCCCTCTGTTATTCTAATAACCGAGAGGTATAGTGCCTAAAAAAAGAATAAGCCATTGTTGGTATGGGGTGGGAATAAATTAGGCCAACTAACATGAGCCTACGATCTAGCCTACACAGGCTCAGACCAGACCAGAATTTTTTTAAATAAAAAAGGCTTAGACTTTTTTATAAGCCTATTTAGCTACAAGGCCAGACCACAAGCCATAAAGAAAGCCTTTTAAGTCTATCATGTCAGTCTATTAAATAAACATGAATAAAATTATTATTAATATATTGAATTTTGTACTTTGAATTAAAATGTGAAAAATAAAGTTTAGCTATCTTGAATAACTCTTAAAAATAAATTGAAAAAACCTTGTGAACAATGTCATAACTTGTTGCCATAAGTTGTTTTTATAATTTCTCTCAAATAAATATTAGCACAAAACTTATATTAATAGGTAACTCGAATAAGTTAATAAAAACAAATGTTTAGTTTCATTGATCTTTTAATTTGTTAGTCTATTTAACATTAGTTGAATTGCTTATTTAGAAATGTTCAAATAAAATAGGCTTTTAAGTAGGCTAGTAGGTCAATCAGGTCTTCGAAAAGGCTAGACTCAGTTCTAAAAATAAGTCTATGATATGCTACAGGCTAGACTTAGGCTTTGAAATTTTCAGTAGGACGAGATCAGGCTTGACAAAGACTAACTCGACCCAGCCTATTCTCACCCCTAGTTGCTAGAGACTAAATGCACTACAAGTTTAACCTTTACCTTCGATGAAGTGTCAACCGAGAGGTAAATTGGGCATTTTTATGGCTCCCTTCGTTAAATCACCTTTCAAACCGAAGTTAAACATGTTTTTCCTAGTAGTGCCATGACGAGCAAGGGTGCTTGTCAACAGCGGTACAATCATGTAGATGAAAGAGCTTCCACTTGAGGGAAATTATAGTGGATGAACTCACACTTGAGGAGGAGATTTTTGAGAAACAAGTGTGAGTTTTTAGTCCATTTCATGGAAAAATGGAGGTTGAGCATTTTATAAGTGAGAGGACTCATACACTTTAAGATTTAGGGTGAATATGTGATGTCTCTCTCACTTGTTTGGGTGAACCTTTGACTTTTAGGTGAATGTTTGACCCAATGTTAATGTTTCCTCATCATGATTGTAGAACCTTATTTTGTAGGTGATATGCTTTTAACAAGGACAATAACTTTTGATGATGACAAATAATGATGACAACTATTTCTTAATGATAAATATCTTTTAACAAGTCAAGCATAAGCGGTTTAGCATAAAATTTGAAGTCTCATCTCAAAAGAACTCAAGCAAGTATCTATTAAAGAAAACATCTGAAAAAGTCTTAAAGTGCAAGAAAGTCCTACCTCAATTAGTTTGAGTGAATACTTTGTAAAGTAAAGGGCATTCTCGTAAAAATGCATGGCTAAATCACACACATTAAAACATCATTTTCAAACTTTATTTTTCTCAAGAAAATATTTTCTTAAATGTCTTGAAGTTGTTACAGATGAATTGGGAGTTGTTAGAATAGCTTTGGGGTAAAATTTTGACTTTTCTAATCGATTGAGACATTAACATAATCGATTACCTCAGTTAAAAATCGAGCTCTAAGCAATTAGGACAGCATCTTAATGATGTGCAACAACTAGATATCTATTCTTTCCTATTATGAACTTATAATCAATTATATTTTGAATATCTATATGATTAACATCAGGTGTTAATTGATTAGAATGTCTTAATAAGAATTTAATTGAAATTCTTTTTGAGTAAACCTCTAGCCTATAAATAGAGGTTCCTTCTCTCATTTCAAATCATTCAGAAATATGTTTTGACTCTTCTCACTTTCTCACTTTCTCTCTCTCTCTCTCTCTCTCTCTCTCTCTCTCTCTCAAATTTTCTTTTTCTTTCTCTCACTAATATTTTAGTCGAAGTGCTTCTATGAGAAAGTTCTTTTGCGAGGAAGGATAAGTTGTAATTCTGGAAGGGTGAAATTATAAAATTCACCAAGAGAATCTTTTGTATACATCTTAATTTAATATTATCCATTTAGAGATTATTTTTAGTTTATAGGCTAAACCCGTAAAAAACATAGGTTTGAGGATTGTGTGATTAAACTCTAGTTTAGGTTTGAGATCAGTTTGTGGAAAAATATCTTTAGGTTCTTGGTTAGCTCGTGGTAAACTAGTGTGTAAGGTTTGTGTGCTCAGTTCGTGATAAAAGCTTGTAAAATTTGTTTAGAAACTTCAAGACTAATTGCTCTAAGATTCTCGTGAAAAGAAGACTAACTGCTTCGATCTATCATTTATGAAAAGAAGACTAACCGCTTCGATCCATCATTTGAAAGAGAACACTTAACTACTATCCCAGTCTTATTGTTTGGTTGGAAGTTTATTTTTTTCCTTGTATAAGGGGGTTCGTGAGTATTACCTACTAAAAGCTCTAAAAGTTTATTGGATACTCTCAAGATTAATTCTTGGGGACATGACTAAGTTGTTTTCGGCTGAACCTATATAATTTCTAGTGTTCTTCTCTTTTCCTTAAACTCTTTAATTTTCGCAATTCATATTCCGCAATTATTTTCCGCTACTTAACTTTAAAATTTTATAAAATATTTTTAAACTCTGATTTTTATCCGCAAAATTTTTCAAAATCACATTTTTCTGAACCACACAATTCATCTCCTTTTTATGTGTGAAGTCACTCGTGCAACAATGATGACCCAAGAATTTGCAAAACAAAAATTTTAGGATACGCTCGAAAAATAACGTCTAAATATGGTCAAAAGACATTTTAAATTTTATAAAATTTAAAAAAATATATTTAAGGCTTATTGAAAAACCTCGTAAAAAATTAAGCTAGAACGACTCATTCGACTTTACAACATCTGCATGTAATGTTTAAAACAATAACATTCATAAAAATTTAATAATTCTTATCTAATTTTAAAATTATTAATAAAAATAGTCAAATATATAAACTTAAAAAATTAATTTAATAAAAAAAGTTTAATTTAGAATATACTAAAATGGTCACTACTCATCAAAAATAATAATTTAGTTAAGAAAAGGAAATTAATATTTAATTTAAATATAAAATAAAATTAAATGGTGGAATAACTCAATTGGTTCGTGTTTGTTGAATTAAATAGATATAAATTATTTATTTAAAATTCAAACGAAAAACATTTATTTATATTTATAACTTAAGAATATATATATATATATATATATATATATATATATATATATATATATATATATATATATATATATATATATATATATATATATATATATATATATATATATATATGGTAATTGGATAGCTCTATCACTAACATACACCCTTTATTTTTATTATTTTTTAATTTTTGTGTGTAAGTTTTGTTCTTAGAAAATAAGTGACAAGAATTGATAAGGGCCTCAAGCTTGAACAATCAAGAAAAAGCAGCTATATAAGTTGTGTAGTGGCATATATAGATTTGTTTTAAGTGGATATGGGTCATGTCAAGTTGGGCCATATCTTCTCAATTATTTTCTTTTGTTTAGTAAATGAATGAATATAGAATTTAATGAATTAAAGTGGAAGGGGAATCCAAATTCCAGCTACATGTGCATGATTGAGAACATGTGGAAGAACGTGAAGAATCAGAACACAACCTCATTGGTATCACAATTTCTTTCCTTTTCAGTCCATGCATCTGTCCATGAAGATCACACTCCAAGTAGAAAGAGATAGCGATATGGGGAAGTGGGAGAATTTGTAACATATTCTTTCTTCTTTATATATATATATATATATATATATATATATATATATATATATATATATATATATGGCATATCATATGAGAATGTCATATTTACACAAGAATGTGAGAATGAATCTGAACCACTGAATTTTAAAATAAATGGTGGAGATTATGTGTGAATCTTGTTTTTCTCTCTCCTACATCATTTATTTTAATAATGGAGGAGAGAAAAAAAAAAGATTCACACACAATCTCCACCATTTATTTTAAAATCCAATGGTTCAGATTAATTCTCACATTCTCATATAAAAAGGCATTCTCATATGATATATATATATATATATATATATATATATATATATATATATATATATATATATATATATATTAAATATTTCCTAGTTGAATTAAATTATCAGTTGAATTACAATTTCCAATCAATTTATAAATATTGAGTTGTGGTTCGTCTATTAATGAGTTATGTTTTTGGGATTGTTATAAATCTATTGGGTTTCAGCAAATATAAATATGTATCCTCACCATTCTTGTTTTCACAACCTTCAAAATTTTTAGAGTTGAAGACAAATGTAAGTGTTTGGAAATCCTAGTGTATATTCTTAAGACTGTTTTCTTATAATTTGAGAAATCTTTCGAGTTATATATGAGAGATTGAGAAACACTTCTAAATAAATTGGGTTTTTGTAAGTCATATATAGAGAGAGTTAAAGAGATTGGAAAACACTTGCGAATAAAGTAGAGTTTGGTTTTGGAAACTTCAGTTACTATTTTCTTATAATTTTTTTGTAATATTTTTAAACAACTTTTAGAGGTATAGTGAATCAAAGAAATGTTATCTCCCTCAAAGTAGATGGTTTTATTGAACTAGGTAAATAAGTTGTTGTGTTTTGTATCTTTTATATTCTTCTGACATTGATGTCTAATTGCATAAAAAGTTACTTTTAGTGAATGAAATTTATTTTGGTTGTCATTGTTTTTTTTTTTCAAACATAAAATTTCTTGGTGTGATTGAACCTTTCAATTTTACAACCAGTAGCGTCCATCGTGTGGAAAAGGAGTTTTGTTTGCAAGTGAGCATCATGGGTTCTAAATGGCAGATCGAGAGGTTTTATGAAGACAACGATTTGGATTGTGGAAAGTGAATAATAAAGAAATATTAACTCAACACAAGTGAATTGATGAATTGAAGGGTGAGACATTGATGCCTTCATGTCTAATAAAAGCAAAGATAATCGAGATGGTGGATAAGGCCAAAATTTCCTTATTTTATGGCTCGGCTAAGGCTGGGAATGAGTCGAGTTGAACTCGCCTCATCCTCGACTCGTCTTATTTTATCAGTTCGAGTTTGTCAAAAAAAAAATTCAGCTCAAACTCGACTTGTTAGAAGTTCACGAACAACTCAGTTCAACTCGCGTGCTTCACGGATTTAAAATTCATTTTTTTTAAGTCTATTTTTTTTATATATTTGACATTTTAAATTAATATTTTTTAAATTAAAACATATATAAATAAAATAAAAGTTATAAGATTGGAATTTATACGATGTTGATTTTATTTGTATAATTATTTTTAGAAATATTTTACTCACTTGAGAGTATAAATTATCAATTAAAATCGTTAGATTAAAAGGAAATATAGGGATAAGATTTAAAGCAAATCTTTAAACATATTCTTAAAGACAATATAATTCATCTCATATGTAATCGAGTTGATTCATGAGCCTAATGAGTTGAATTATGTATAGTTCAAGTTCAGCTCATTTAGTTAACGAACTTAGTTTTTAGCTCATATTCAACTGATTTGATTCACGAACCTAGTTCAACAATTTAATTATCGAACCGAGTTCCGAACTATTTTTGAGTTGGTTCGGTTCATTGCCATCCATAGGCTTGAGGATAAAGTTCTATGGGAAGTCGCATGGGAAAATACTAGGGCATCGATGTGGACAAAACTTAAATCATTTTATATGATTGAGTCTTTGCCTCACAGGTTGTGTCTTGAAAAAAACTATACTCATTATGAATGGTTGATAACAAATCTATGGTGGGACAGTTGACAAAATTTCACAAGATCGTTGATGATTAGGAGAATATTGATGTGGAGATTGATGATGAGGATAATGATCTACTCTTTTTGAGATCATTACCCAGATCCCTTAAGAACTTTAAGGATGAGATTCTTTATGTTAAGAAAGATACTTTTACATATGATGGAGTCCAAACTATTGTGAGATCCAAATAATTTTTATAACTGGAAGATTTAAAAATTGAAGATAATTGTAGGGGTTTAATTGTATTAAGAGAAGAAAGTGAGTGTAGAGGGATGTTCAAATAAAAAATATTTGACAAGTCAAGGTGTAAATGCTTTATTTTTCAGAAAAGTGTTCACTTTATGAGGGATCGTCCCAGGTGAAATGATTATTTTATTCAGATTTTAGTTGTCTCGAATGAGGATAGTTATGAGAGTGTTGGTGCATTAATGATGTCGAGTTAGGAGACAAAATAGGGTTGTATCATGGACTCAGGTTGATCTTATCACACGTGTCCAAGAAAAGAATATTTTGAGACTTTGAAGCTAGAGAAATGTACAATAGTTTGCCTTAGTGATTAACTGACAATAAGGCTTGCAATTTTCATAATATTGATATCGTAAAAATTAAAATGTTCTATGATCATGAGTTTCTTCTTCATAATGTGAGATATATTCTAGAAATAAAGAGAAATCTATTATCTATAAGCTTGTTTGATGATTTAGGATGTTGCACTAGAGTTCAATATGAGGTGTTGAAGATTTCACATGGTTAAGTGATTATAGATAAAGGATATAAAATATGTGCCTTATATATTTAAGAAGTTTCCAATGTAGTTGTTCATTCATAGCCTACACGAGGTGTTAATAATTTTACAGAAGAAAAAGGATAAAAATGCATTTGACTAATGATTTATCATTCATAGCCTACAAGAGGTAAGAAGGGTTATGAGTTATTGATAGTGGAACTTAGAGGATCGAAGTTCATCAATTGCATATGTATTAATTTTAGTGAGTCCTTTCAGGGGAAGAAGAGCAAAGACCTAAAGATGAAGATTTTAGAAATTATGGCATAGAAGACTCAATTTGAGGTCGAGGTTCCTACTATAAATGCTTGTAGTAGTGAGATAACGATTACAACGGCCTTTTATTTTTATTTGGCTTGTGATAGGGTAAAAATGGAGATTGTGCCATTTCATGGGGCGATTATGAAGACCTTGGGTGTTATGCTTTATGTGGTTGAAGGGTTTCAAAACTCAAAAATAGGGGCCTTAGGGGAGGCATTCAAAAGAAGGTTAAGTAAAAAATGGTTGAAGAATCATACTTATGAACTTGTTTGACTACTCAAGCAAAAGCAGGTGTTTGGAAGCAAATGAAAGGAAATGGCAAGATCAAGGTTTAAGATATACTTTTACTTGATAAAAATTGGTTAATAGATTTTGGAATGATAAATAAATTAACATCACCATGTTTTCAAGTCAAGGTAGAGATTTTTGAAGTGTGCATTAAAATATTAAGTGATGAAGAGAAAATAAACATGTTTTGAGATTGCAAAAACTAGAAATCAGTATGAAAGTCGACAAAGACGACATAGCCGCGGGGGTGGCTGACATCAGAGTTGGCTTAGTGGTGTAGAGTGAGGTTGGCGGTGTAGTCGGTGCAAAGTGATACTAGTAGTGGAGCCAACACAAAGTTAGGTTGGTGGTGGGGCGGGTGCAATGGGAGGCTTGCAGTGGCTGGTGACATGCTTGGTAGGCCGGAAGCCCTGCGGGGTAAGCGGAAATCCAGGGTGTTACATTAAAAGGCGCCTTTTTATGTAACAGCCCGAGCCTTCGGCGTTCCCGGCACTATTACCTCACGAACTTCTCTACCCCCCTCACTAGTAGAGTTTTTTGCCTTTCGTGGGAATCGAACCATGCTACCAATTGAGCTAGTAGCTCAAGTGGTAGCAGGAATTGCTATGAATATGTACTTAACCCCTAGGTACATGGTTCGATTCCTGCGGGAGGCAAAAACAATATTTCCTAGGCAGCCGATAAGCGGACCTAGGGGGGATTATTGATTAAGCCGGTAACATGCTCGGTTGGTCGACACGGTTGATGCGTGCAGCGGATATCGGGGTGTTACAAAAGTGGATATGAGTTTGGCGAATGATTTCAGTCGGTTGGAGCTCGGATATATTTTTCTCGTTTCACATGTATTGAGCTTTGTTATTGTGGGTTATGGATTTGTTTGGTTATATGTTATATTTTGGACTTGTTATAGGTTTCACCAATTATATATATTCTTCTTGTCTTCAATACCTATAAAACTTTATATTTTAAGACAAAGAAAATGGTTTGAGAATTCTAGTGGTAATCTTAGAGAGACAAGGGTAAATTTGTAAGAATGTGTTCTTGAAATTTAGAAAACCCGTAGAGATATCTAAGGGGAATTGGGAAACACTTCTAAACACTTTGAGCTTGTATTTTTCCACACATCAAATTTCTAAAATTCACAACAAGTGGCGTCCATCGTGTGGAAAATGAGTTTTGTTTACAAGTGAGCATCATGAGTTCAAAATGGATGATCAAGATGTTTTTCAAAGACAACGATTTTGGGTTATGGAAAGTGAATATGCAAGAAATATAAACTCAATAGAAGTGAATTGAAGCATTAAAGGGTGATGCATCGATGCCTTCACGCCTAACAGATGTAGTGAATACCAATATGGAGGATAAGGCCAGAAGTTCCATTATCTTGTGCCTTAGGGATAAAGTTCTAAGAGATTTTGCATGGGAGAAAAGTGCGGCTTCGATTTGGATAAAGCTTGAATCATACTACTACAAAAAGTATGTTTTTGGAATAATGATATCACTACGGGTGATGGTCCGTGGTAACAAATTGAGTGATGGTAAATGAGATACTTTCCACTATGAGCTATTGGTTGTGGTAATAAACTAGATAGCACAATTTTAATTGATATTTAAAACTTCACAGCGTGCTACTTTTCATCACCGTTGATAGAACCGTGGTGAGATATTTTTTTTAATATAAATTTTTGATTTTACATAAATCTTATTACTATAACTTGTATTTTTTAGATTTAGAACAAATAAGAACACAACAATAATGCATTTTTCAATCAAAATTAAAATGGAAACTATTATAAACCAAAAATATGTATTATTACATTAAAACCAAAATGACATGCATTTTATACATCATTATATCAAACAAGTAAATAGCCAACATACAAAATTATTGTGCACTTGATTCATTATTCTAAAGGAAGCAAGATGCGCAATATGACTAGACGTCTTTCGGTGTCTTGTCTCTAAATTTCTATAGTTTCAAATGATAATACTTGTTAGTATAAAACTTGTTGCCCCACATATATAAATTCTTAGAAATTATAACAAATAATAAATTATTAATAAACAATAAAAAATATTTACTTTTTAGTTTTCACACATGCCTTCTTCATGATTATAACGAATAGATTGTACATCATTTTATCAACTTCTTCATATGAAGTACACATATGTGTTACGAAATAAGGGGTCTCATGAATATCAAAATTTAAATCTTAAATTTCATCACCATGAGGAATACGTTTTCCTGAGAGAATAGTTTACCATCTTTTGTCAGAAGGGCCAGTCACATAAAACATTTGTTTTGCTTGGGTAGCCATGATGAATGGTTCGATCATATAAGTTTCCTTACCAAGGTCAACCCATGTGAATCTGAAATCATCAATTGTACACCAATGTTAATGCCAGCCCACTTGAATTCAAATAAAGGCACTTTAAATACAACATAATAACTCTCTGAATCTCTTCAATGATCCCAAATTACGGTCTAGATTTCATTATAGAATTCTTAAATTTGGAACTAGAGAAGTACATGGACTCGGCCTCAACCATACCCTACTATTTTTCATTATACTATAATCATCCATTATTTTTGTATAAAAAGATAATTTACTAATGTCGTATGCAATCCAAGTTACTACATTAAATTTAGGTCTGTATGAAACCCATTTAATTGTCTCAGGTGCATTCCATTCATTAGAATCCTTTCAGTAAACCAATCTATCAAACTCTTGTTATGCTTTTTTAACAACCACTTGTCACTCATTTGGGAGAATTTTTCCTTGATAAGTCTTTTGTGAAGAGATAAGTAAGGTTGAACTTCATCAACATTATTCAATATGTACAGATGTGCTTAAAGAAATACATCCCAATCTATTGACTTAATATTTAAACCTTAAGTACCTCTAACTTCATATCTTCCATCACGATGAGACTTTGAAATTCCTTTAGAGTCTGTTTCAGACAAATAATTCGAACATAACTCAACAACTTATTTTTGATGTTCCTTTTTGTGATATATTGGATCGAACTCTAGTATAGCCGAAGGGTAGCTTCTTGTTTCGACTGTTCGACAGAGTTAAGCATGAAGTCGAAGGTTGTTCACATGCTGGTGTCGAAGTGTGCATGCTGTAGTCGAAGATGGGTCTAGCATGCAGATGTCGAAGATGCTAGGGTGGTTAGCATGTTAAATTAGGTTTTAGTGTTTAAACCCTAATTTGTTAAGTTAGCTTGTGTATTAAGTTGGCTTGTGTAATGGGCCTTGCTGAAAAAGCCCATTAGTTAGTATGTTAGGTTTTATTATAAATAGCATACTAGTCTCTCATCATTGCTAAGCTGCAAATCCTAATTTAGGGTGAGAGAGGTTATTTGTTATTCTTGTAAACTTGTAATCTTGTTTTAAGAGAAAGTAAAAGAATAGCAGTTATAACCAATTCTTGTGTTCTTCTTCTTCCTTGTCCTTTATTCTTCCCTTGTATTATACTTTGTTCTTGACATTGAATTCACAACAAATTGGTGCGGTGAGCGTGGAGAAGATGCCTTCAACAAAGTATGAGATTGAAAAGTTCACCGGAGTGAATGATTTTGGTCTCTGGCGCTTGAAGATGAAAGCCCTACTGGTTCAGCAGGGTTGTTTGGAAGCGTTGAAGGGAGAGGCAGCCATGAATGCAGAATTGACGGCAGCGGAGAAGACGAATATGATCGAGAAAGCACACAGCGCAATTTTGTTGAGCCTTGGTGATAAGGTTCTCCGGCAGGTATCAAAGGAGACGACGACATCAGGGTTATGGGTGAAACTTGAAAGTTTGTATATGACCAAATCGCTGGTAAATCGACTCTACCTGAAGCAAGCTTTGTATTCATTCAAGATGATTGAAGACAAAGTATTAGCTGAGCAGTTGGATATGTTCAACAAGCTGATTCTTGATCTTGAAAATATTGATGTGAAGATCGATGATGAAGATCAAGCGCTGTTACTATTATGTTCTTTGCCTCGATCACATGCTCACTTCAAAGAAACTCTCTTGTATGGAAGGGAGTCCCTGACGTTTGAAGAAGTTCAATCAGCCTTGTACTCTAAGGACTTGAATGAACGAAAGGAGCATAAACCTTCGACTGTTGGTGAAGGTTTGGCCGTTAAAGGAAAACTCTTACGAAAGGATGGTAAGTTCGACAAGAAGAAAGGCAAAAGCCAGTCGAAGACTTACAGTGGCGAAGCATCTGGCATTCGATGCTACCATTGTAAGAAGGAGGGTCACACAAGAAAAGTGTGCCCTGAACGCCTGAAATATCATGGAGGTAAGGATAATGGCAACGCTGCCATTGTTCAAGATGATTTCGAATCATCTGATGTTCTTGTGGTTTCAAGCAGTGACTCTAAGAAGGAGTGGATTATGGATTCAGGTTGCACTTGGCACATGACTCCAAACAAAGAATTGTTCGAGGAATTATGTGATCAAGATGGTGGATCAGTATTGCTGGGAAACAACAAGGCTTGCAAGATTGCAGGTGTTGGATCTGTGAGATTCAAGCTCCATGATGAGTCAATAAGGTTGTTGACTGAAGTCAGGTATGTTCCTGATTTGAAGAGAAATCTGCTTTCTCTTGGTGAATTCGACAAGAAAGGATATGTTTTCCATGGAGAGAAAAGTATCCTAAGAGTCATGAAGGGTTCGAAGGAAGTCTTGAGAGGCGTGAAGAAACAAGGCTTGTATACCCTTGAGGCTGAAGTTGTAAGTGGTTCGACAAATGTTGCATCCACGAAACCTTTGTCGAAAACAGAAATTTGGCACATGAGATTGGGCCATGTCAGTGAAAGGGGTCTGGTCGAATTAGGGAAACAAAATCTGCTTGGTGGAGACAAAGTCGAAAAGCTGAAGTTTTGTGAACCCTGTGTACTTGGAAAATCTTGCAGAGTGAAGTTCAACAAAGGCAAACAAAGAACACGTGGATCCCTTGATTACATCCATGCTGATCTTTGGGGGCCTGCAAGGTGTCCATCACATTCAGGAGCAAGGTATTTTCTATCCATAGTAGATGATTATTCCAGAAAATTATGGGTATTCATCCAGAAGACTAAGGATGAAAATTTTGAGAATTTCAAAAGTTGGAAGACTCTGGTTGAACATTAGACTGGCAGAAAGGTCAAGAGGTTGAGAACCGACAATGGCCTTGAATTTTGCAATGAGGCATTCGACAGTTTTTGTGCTACCTCTGGTATTGCAAGGCATAGAACTACTGCAGGTACTCCACAGCAAAATGGTTTAGCTGAAAGGTTTAATCGAACTATTTTGGAGAGAGTCAGATGCATGTTGACTAGTGCGGGGTTAAAGAAGGTGTTATGGGCTGAGGCTGTTTCAACAGCAACATATCTGATAAACAGATGTCCTTCGACAACGTTAGATATGAAGACACCTGAAGAAGTTTGGTCGGGACATCCACCAGATCTCGACAAACTGAGAGTATTTGGCTGCGTAGCCTATGCTCACATTAGGCAAGACAAGGTCGAACCTAGAGCTCTGAAATGCATGTTCATGGGATACCCTGAAGGAGTCAAAGCTTATAGGCTATGGTGTCTAGAGCCAGGTCACAGGAGGTGTATCACCAGTCGAGATGTAGTTTTCAATGAAGCTGAAATGGCTTTTAAGAAAACTGATGATGTTGGTCGAAGTACAGAAACATCTGACGAAGAGCTGGAACAGGTAGAGATTCCTGTTGAGGTGAAGCATGTTGATGTTGAATTGCATATCCCTGATGAAGTCGAAGAAGAAGCAGAAGATGCTGAGGAAGTTGAGGAAACTGACGATGACTACCTATTGTCGAGAGATAGGTCGAGAAGAGTCATAAAGGCACCTCAGAGACTTGGATATGCAGATCTTATAGCTTATGCCTTAATCTCTGCAAGTGAGGTTCTAGACGAAGAACCTAGAGACTATAAGGAAGTTATGAGGAGTCGAAATAAGACTGAATGGCTGAAGGCCATGGATGATAAGATGAAATCTCTTCATGATAATCATACTTGGGAACTGATCAAGAAACCTGCTGGGGCAAGGTTAGTCAGCTGTAAATGGATTTTCAAAGTTAAGGAAGGAATTGAAGGAGTGACATCGAAAAGATACAAGGCAAGGTTAGTTGCAAGGGGTTTCACTCAGAAAGAAGGTGTCGACTTCAATGATGTGTTTTCTCCTGTTGTGAAGCATAGGTCCATTCGAATGTTGCTTGCCATGGTGGCACAGTTCGATTTTGAAATAGAACAGATGGATGTGAAAACTGCGTTCTTGTATGGTGATCTAGATGAAACGATCCTGATGAGGCAACCTGAAGGGTATGTCGAAAAGGGGAAGGAAGATTATGTGTGCAAGTTAAAGAGATCTTTGTATGGGCTGAAACAATCTCCTCGACAGTGGAATAGGAGATTCGACAAGTTCATGGCATGCATAAGTTTCATTAGAAGTCAGTTCGACCACTGCGTTTACTTCAGATTTCGACCTGGTAATTCATTTGTTATTTTGTTGCTTTATGTGGATGATATTCTTATAGCAAGCAACAATGTTGAAGATGTGACGAGGGTGAAGGCTGAACTTAATAAGGAGTTCGATATGAAGGATCTGGGAGCTGCTTCCAGGATTCTTGGAGTTGACATTCGAAGAGATAGAAAGAAGTCGAAGTTATGCTTATCTCAAGAGGCATATCTACGAAAGATTCTCGAAAAATTTGGTATGTCGAATTCGAAGCCAGTTGTGACTCCAACAAACCCTCAATTCAAGCTGAGTATTGATCAGTGTCCCAATACTGATGTTGAAAGAGCCTATATGAATAGCATCCCATATGCTAATATAGTTGGTTCTTTGATGTATGCTATGGTCTGTACTAGATCCGACATAGCATATGCAGTAAGTCTTGTAAGCAGGTACATGGCGAACCCTGGAAAGGCTCACTGGCAAGCATTGAAGTGAATTTTAAGGTACATAAATGGATCTCTGAACAGAGTCTTAATTTATGGTGGAGCCTTGGGTGAAGATAGTAAAGCAGCAATCGAAGGATATGTCGACTCTGATTATGCAGGTTGTATGGATTCTAGAAAGTCTATTTCTGGATATGTTTTCACTATGTTTGGCACAACAATTAGTTGGAAAGAAACTCTTCAGAAGGTTGTTGCTCTATCAACCACTGAAGCGGAGTATATTGCATTAATTGAAGCTGTGAAAGAAGCATTATGGCTTGAAGGTTTTGCGAAGGAGTTGAAACTTCAAGGTCGAGGTATCACTGTTAAATGTGAAAGTCAAAGTGCAATACACCTGTCGAAGAATTCAGCCTATCATGAGCGAACTAATCACATTGATGTGAGGCTGCATTTCGTCAGAGGAGTAATCGAGCGTGGAGAAGTCCAAGTGCTGAAGGTTTCGACTGAAGACAATTCTGCTGATATGATCACCAAGACATTGCCGAGTTGCAAGTTTTTCCACTGTATGCAGTTGATAAAGCTGCATGAAGAAAGCTAGTTTGTTCCCTTGATGTTGTAGAGTTAGATCCAAGGTGGAGATTTGTGAGATATTGGATCGAACTCTAGTATAGCTGAAGGGTAGCTTCTTGTTTCGACAGTTCGACAGAGTTAAGCATGAAGTCGAAGGTTGTTCACATGCTGGTGTCGAAGTGTGCATGTTGTAGTCGAAGATGGGTCTAGCATGCAGATGTCGAAGATGCTAGGGTGGTTAGCATGTTAAATTAGGTTTTAGTGTTTAAACCCTAATTTGTTAAGTTAGCTTGTGTATTAAGTTGGCTTGTGTAATGGGCCTTGCTGAAAAATCCCATTAGTTAGTATGTTAGATTTTATTATAAATAGCATACTAGTCTCTCATCATTGCTAAGCTGCAAATCCTAATTTAGGGTGAGAGAGGTTATTTGTTATTCTTGTAAACTTGTAATCTTGTTTTAAGAGAAAGTAAAAGAATAGCAGTTATAACCAATTCTTGTGTTCTTCTTCTTCCTTGTCCTTTATTCTTCCCTTGTATTATACTTTGTTCTTGGCATTGAATTCACAACACTTTTAAAGATAAAAAATTCTGGACGATGATGATTCTTCGTATACCCTTTAAAGATATTCATGTAAAGTTCTATTAGATACGTACACCTTAAATAAACTAGACCATAAAATCTGATTTCCCTAACTAGATGAATACTTGAGTGAACCATAATGTCAAAAATTGATGGATGAAAATACATCTCCAATTTCACAATATTATTGCAACCTCACCTTCCAGTTCATCTAATTTTTAGATCAAATACTTTATTACATATAACATTAATGAATAAGCACAATCTGATTATAGTTACCCTTATATTTTTTGGTAAGATGCCATAGATAACCCATAGTAGAAGTTGTTCATCATGAGATTTTAAGTTAAGTAACTTGAGATCTTTTATTTATGAAAGTTTCTTGATGTTTGATGAGTAGCCTTGGGAAACTTTAATACCATGCAAACACTCGCAAAAACTTTAATTCTTTTAAGATAGAGTGTGACGTGCGGGGGAAAATATGTTATTTTTCCTAATTCTTATGGATCCAACTCTTATTGTATACCCATCGTCACCATATATAGACGAGAATTATTATCATCTTTTTTCTTGCCATGAATGTTTATAATTGTTCCAATCAAATTATCACACACATTTTTCTCTACATGCATCATATCATGACAATGTCTTACATCGAGGCTAGACTAATATGGAAGATCAAAGAACACCGACCTCTTTTTCTATATATTTTTCTCAATGGGTCCTTTTTGTTCCTTTACAAAGACAACATTAATGTGTTGTTGTCGTTTATAAACTTGCCCCTAGTTAAAGGATTGGGAGTGATATCAAACTCATGCTCTCCATTAAAATCCTACCGCAATATACAATATGGATGATTTAGTTTTATGAATTTCTAATGCCCAAGATAAATCGTCTTTTTTCCATACTGAAGATGATGGGAGCGTGTATTAGAAATTTTATTTATGTCCCTTGACGTTGTATCTAGACCAATTACCATATATAGGAAAGTAGTTGATTATGCAGAATAACATGGCACACATCTTAAATTTCTCACCCGAATACGCATCATCAATATTAACTTCTTCCTACCACAAAACTCTTAAACTTTCAATTAATGGAATTAGAGAAATATCTATGTCCTTTATTGGTTGTCTTGGCCCCGAAATCATCATAGATAAAACATATATTTTTACTTCATGCACAACCATGAAAAAAAGTTGTAAATCATGAGAAGAACATGCCATGAAATATGGTTAATACTCATATTACCAAATGAGTTCATTCCATCCATTCCAAGCCTAAGGTTTCTTGGCTCATGGCCAAAATCTGGATACAACAAATCAGTTTTCTTCCATTGCAAAGAATCAGCTACATGAAAAAAATTTCCATCACAATTTTCTTTCATTTGTACGCCACCTAATATTCTTTGCACCATTAACATTAGAAAGAATTCTTTTGAACCTTGAAATTATTGGCAGGTACCATAACCCTTTTGCAGGAGGATTCTTCTTGCTAACATCGTCATAGTCATCACCATTTATGTCCTTCATCTTATAACGTGGCTCCCCACACTTCGAGAATTGATTCAATTTTTAATACTTTTTCTAGTATAATATGCAATTATTATGGCATGCATGTGTTTTGATATTATCCAAAATCATTGGAAACAATATCTTCTTGGCCTTATAACTACGGTCCAACAACTTGTTACCTTATGAAATCATTTCTTTTAGCAATTTAAGCAATTAAACTTTTATCCGTCCATCCATTTTTTCCTTTAGATTAAACAATTTTAACACCACAGACAATCATGTAAAATTTATGCACCCGTTATATAATGCCTCATCCTTGTCACTACATAAAGTATCATACATATGTGTTTTCTTAAAAGAATCTTCTCAAATATCACAGATTATATCTTCTGTTTGATCATCCATATCTACATCGACTTTATGTATTTGTGATGTCGCAGTTTAGTTTTTATCCCCTTCACCGTGTCACATCCATATTGTATAATTTTGACTAATTTCATCACAACATAGGTGATCCTATATTACTTTTTTTCAATTTTTTTGAAATTCCCATAGATAACACAAGGATAATAAAAGATTCCACTGTTGTCCAGAAGTTATCTTTTTGCGAATTCAAGATCTCCTTTCTCATTCACCAAACTTAATCTATTAGCTTTCATCCATCTACAATCCATAATACATTCTGAAATTCATATCAAATGCTTGTAAAATCATTACAATACAACAACAACATTCTCAACAACACAATAACAATATCAATACAACAACTTTACTAAGTCACATTTTTACAAATAAAACATTGCTAAGTCATACCAATAATACAACAACGACAACATATAATATTCTCAACAACACAATCTCAATCTCAATCTCACTCTTAATCAGAACAACATATAATAATAAACAACAAAAACACAACAACATTCAACATTTAAACTCTAGAGTTTAGGGTCTCAAAAATAACAATAACAACAACACTAATGTGACACGAATAATGGTGAAATGCTTCACGTACCGTAAAGGTGAAGAAGAAGAGTCAATGAGTTGAGTTTTGTGATACCTTCTTGTGATTTATACTTTCCTTCCTTTGATTTGTATCAGATATGATGGAGGTTAAAGAAAAATTGATATCCGTGAAAATTGGTTTTCGTTCGGGAGTAGTTATAATCTGAAGGGTTTTCGTTAGGGCGTTGTTCTGTTACGAGGGAAACAAACTTTAACTTGTTATGTTTTAATTAAATAGGAATATTTTTCATCACGGTTACTATTAAAAATTCTGGTGATAACATAATACATTACACCACAATTACTTTTATCAATCATTGGAAAATATTTTACAAATTTACCTATATTTAAAGGCTCAACACGTTCATTCAGCTTATACATTTCACCACAACTAGTTTTATCAAATGTGGGGAAATGTTTTGTGAGATTTGTATATATAAAGGCTCAACACATTCATTTAGCTTTTCACTAAACCTTACTCATTTTACTTCAAAACTTCATCTTCCATTCTTGTTGCATTGTTGTATCACTGACTCCGAAAGTTTATGATTTGAAGATACTAAAATAGTATATTTAAAAACTTATTTCGAAGATTAATGTCAAGTTTCGCTTTATCAAATAAATAATATACTTGAACCTTGACATTAATCTTCAATGCCAAGATTTTTAAAATAGTAAAAATGAATGAAGATATTGCAACATAAAAGTGTCTTAAAAATGAATGAAAACTAAGTTGTATGCGTTGGGATTTAAAATGTGTCTCTGAGAGAGACATTTTCCTACGGTTGACAAATATGATCGTGGTGAAATGTATCTTTATTTTGATTTTAAAATAATAAATAAAAGTAATATTTTCCCACGGTTGGAAAATTTGACTGTGGTGAAATGTGTCTTGAAAGGAAAAAAAAGCTTCTAAATAATTGATTTTATTACGGTAGATAATATGGTCGAGGTGAAAGTACCTTAAAAAATCTACATTTTGTAATAGTGTTATTTATATGATCAAGTCTTTGATTCACATGTTGTGTGTGAAACAACAACTTTACTACTCATTCTCTTGTAACTCATTTATAATTTTTTATAACAACTTTTGAAAATATAAGCAAAATTTACAAATGGAGTTATATGAAACCTATCTCTTCTCTCTTTATCAATTTATTTTTGTCTTGGAATTCCGAGCCCTCTTGAAATTCCATTTAGTACTTTTTCCATTAATACAAGGTTTTACTTTTACTTATTTTGTTAAGTTTTGGTCTAGGTTACCTCAAATTCCAAATCTTTTCACCCCATAAAGAACACAAAATAATCATGAAACCCAAATTCCAAAAAAACGACAATTTCGGGATCAAGTTCTTCAAATCCCACATTATATGTTCCCATTATAGCTCAATGAAATTTTCATGCAATCAACAACAAAAGAAGTGAAAACTATAGCATCAAATCAAACAATATTATTACAACTCACACTAATAACTAGATTATGCTCACTCAAAGACCGACCAACCGTGAGTGAAGGTGAGAGATGTTAGTATCTCTTTTTCTAGGTTTTGAATATGCTTTATTCCTTCTTGGTAAGACATCTTTGGTTCTATCAAAAGCATACATACCAACCTCAAACACCTTGACAAAGATTCCTTTCTTTCAACATAGCCAATCCCATTTTCAAATTTTATAAACATGAAAAGTATATTTTCCTCTTTTGTATAAATGTATACTCTTTGTACTATTGTGTTTTTTGTCGTTATTTTACTATTTGGGTGGATCAAGAGGAACTTTCAAAAAGATCAAACCCTACATAGTCACTATTTTATATTTCATTATATTATTTTGAGTATTAATATTCCAAGCACTAAGATATACTAGTAGGGTAGATTAAAATTTAAATAGTTTTTTTTTTTTTGTTATATAGTTGAAATTCAATTTGACTCAAAAGTTTTTAGTTGGTAACAATCAATATCTTTGTTGTAAGATAAAAGATGTCTTTGTTTTGTTATACTCCTAAAGGGTATCTTTGTTATAATATTGAAATTTATTTTTCTATTAACATCTTTTTTAATATCTAGATATATACACACATATTAAATATATATTGAAAAATAGTAAATATGTATTATTAATAGTAATTCTAGTTATTATTTATTGAGTTTCACTTTCTATTTTCTCTTATACATATTAACTCTAAATTAATTGCATTACAATTTTAAACATAATTCTGACACTTGTTTAAGTTTATTTATTTTTATTTAGATATAAATTACTTATTTAAGAAATTCAACATTAGAAGTGTCGATCAAGAAAAATAATTTGTAACAAAAATAATTTTATCTTAAAAATATGATATAAATGTCGACCATTAAAAAATTTATAAATTATTTTTATCATTCTGACAAAAATAATTTTATCTTATAAATAAAATATGAGTGTCAACCAGAAATATTCATATAAAATCATACTTGTATACTACTTCGAGACCATATATTTAATTCGTGCTTTTTAGATTGGTAATAAAACTCGTCAGCACTTGGGTCAGTTCGATAGAGGCAAGATAGTCTATTCAAAGAACTATTTTACACTCTTTTTAATTTTATATGTATTATGTGTAGATTTTTTCTTATTTTAAATTTCTTTATTTACAATTTTCTCTTTTTATTTAATTAAATAATCAAATGAAATTTGATATATAATCTAAGAAGTTTACAAATACCTTTTATTTTGAAAATTTTTATTATATACTATTTCAGTGAATAAAAACGTACTAGTGAAAAAATCATCGAAGACGAAAAACAAACTGAAATTTTATATAAAATATTTTCATAGTCACGAAAAACAAACTAAATTTTTTTATAAAATATCTTCACAGTCACGAAAAACTAACTAAATTTTTCTTCTAAAATATCTTCACAGTCACGAAAAACAAACTGAAATTTTATATAAAATATAGTCACAGTCAAACTTCGTGAAGTGGCCGACTAAAATTAAACCGCTCAAATTCAAAGGTTAATAACCAATCAAATATAAACCATTGATCAAAATTGGATAGACCTAGATCATCCTACTAGGGTTTCCATTTTGGTTACCATACCATTGAATGAGAACACTCACAATAGTACAATTTGTACAAATAAAGAAAAAGCAAACCGCAGTAATAGTAACATCTCCAAGGTATCTTACATTCTTCACTTGGACGCAAACCATTAGAAAAAAAGAAACAGTGTAACACAAACTACAAATTACATGCATATCTGAATTTAGAATGTTCAAAGCTCCAAATTCCAATGCTACATTGAGGCGCGTGCAAGCAAGTGAGTATCCAATCACTGTAACCAATAACAAAGATGCGATGTCTATGGTCCAAACTATACTGACAAAGTGAAGGATTGTTTTCTTTTGACACAGATGCGATTCTCACGCGCTTGGGAGCGTGGTTGGTTGGTGTTGTAGGAATTTAAATGGTCGTTGTTGGGTTGGGACAGTACTACATGATTTTGTTACATAAATTTCATAATTAATTTCAATTTGTTACAGTTTGTGTTTTATTGTTTGTGGCAGTGTGAAACTGTTGGCAGATTTATTTCTGTTAAAGTCTTTTGTTCTTTGACTATGCTTCTATGTTATAGACATTCTTTGACAATGATGCGATACAAATTAAGTAGTTGTAATATTATGTTTTTTTTCTTCTCAAAAATATGTTTTAAATGTTTCTTAAACAACTTTTTTATAGTTAAAAATGTAAAAAGTAATGTGTTAAAACAAATTTTTTGTTTTAAATTGCTAATTTATTTAATATCAACAACTTATTTACAATAATATATAAATATAAAATAAATATTGTCGTTAGAAATTGCATATGCTCTTAAGATTGATATTATTTTTTTAGTAAAATTTAATGAAATATTTTTTATCATGTATTTTTTATTATTGTAACATTCAATTTTTACTTTTA
The DNA here is from genome assembly GCF_029867415.1 of Vicia villosa. Classification (NCBI taxonomy): domain Eukaryota; kingdom Viridiplantae; phylum Streptophyta; class Magnoliopsida; order Fabales; family Fabaceae; genus Vicia; species Vicia villosa. The sequence goes on from NC_081184.1 coordinate 33,166,835, forward strand.
AAAAATTAAAAAATTGCACCATTTTTTAGTAGAGATTAAAATTAAGTTCTAATAATTAAAAAAAAAAAAGGTAATACTAATACACTGACTATAAGAAACAAAGAAAATAGTAATGAATGCTTAAGGGCACTATTTAAAAACTTAAAATTAAAAGTTTTATGAAAACTTATGAATACAATATTTTGAAAAGTGGTATATATATATATTTTTTTAAAGAATAGTTGATTCTTAAGAAATTTTGAAGAGTAATTTTGTTCCACCCTTAAAAATATATATTTAAATTTCTTTTTTTACAAACTATAAGAAAGAAAGAACTTTATTTTATTTAATTATTTTATTTTAAAATAATTTTTTAAAATTAAACTTAAATATAAATTTCATTTAATTTTTCTCTTTCATTTTCTCTATGATTAACAACCAATTGAAATTGTTTTTATTTTATTTAGTTATTTTATTTGAAAATTATTATTTTTAAAATAAATTTAAATTGCATTTTATTTTTTTCTCTTTCATTTTCGCTATAATTAAAAATCAATTGAAATTGTTTTTATTTTATTTATTTATTTTATTTTAAAATTATATTCTTTTTAAATAAATTTAAATTGCTTTGTTTTTTTCTCTTTTATTTTCTCTAAAATTAACAATTAATTGAATTATTTATATTTTTCTATGAAATTATTTTTAAAAAAACTTAAAAGATATGACTCCCAATAATTATATTAATTTTTTCTTAATAAATGTGGCATTATTTTTAAAAAATATTTTTTACAAAGATAGTACTACTTCAAAAATAATAAGTGGGATTTCTCAAACTAAGAGAAATTCTTAGTAGTGAAGATACCTTGAGTGATATTTGCTGCAAAAGGTTTCACATCACAATAATTTGTTTTCATCTGAAATCCAACATCATAGATTTTAGAACTAAAGATATTGTCCTTGAATATTTTTTACTACTTTCTATGACAGAATAGATAGTATGTGTCCTTGTTTTTCATCATTTTGTAAGAAACATGACAATTACAAACTTTTTAAGTGGATTATATGTACTCTCTTGATTGGGTCGATGCATGCATACATAGTTCTGTATTTAAAAAAAAAAGTATATATAAATTACTTTAAAAAATCTAAAGAATTGGATATGCCAAGATCACGCTCCAACGATAAGAAAACATAGTCAAATTAGCATCGGTTACCACCATAAAAAAAAAATTAAAAAAAAAAAAACATCATACAATTGGGATTGAGAATTACTCACTCAGTAATATTCTTCTTTCTCACCCCCAAAATACTATAGTAAAATATTTCAGTATCATTTATTTATTTTAAATAACAAATATCGCATATAATGGATAATAAAAGTCACACAAATGGTCCTATCCAAAATTCCATCCACTCCAAACTGACGAATGATATATCGAACTTTCACTAGGGTGACCTACACTTAACTCTACACCACTCTTATCTCAACAGTTGGAAACCATCCAACGCTCCCTCTCATTGAGGACTATTCTAACTGTCATTTTTATATAATTATGACTTCGTGCCACACTAAGGCAAAATTTCTTACATACTTGTAGGTTCTTACGTATGACTTCAATGACTTGAGCATTGAGCGCTAACCATGAAGGTACACCTCAATCTTTGTTCATTGGAGACCTGTACCACCATGACGAGACTTTCCACAATGGATTTCATCAACGATCTGCCGATTTTCTATTCTACTCCAAAATAGTGGTTCCGTTTATGATAATCATCTCTTTATTCTCACAAAAATCTACGTCAGACTTATCAGACTTCTTTTGTTTTGTCGCTACAACCGTTTCTTTACCGATTCAGTCTTCGTTAACTTTTATAACTTCGAATCCCTCTAGCTTTTGTCACACTTCCTGACAAATTTTGCACTATTTTTCATTAGGGTAGGCTAATAATAGACCAACCTCAATAGCTTGTGGGCGAGGGATCACCCACTTATGTGACTGCCTGCCGCACATCCCTCTATGGACTACTGTGAAGAACAAGGAGATCTTATCCTCGTCTAGACATCTTAGCACATGGTTTTCTAGATCTAAGGTATATTTTGTCGCTATCATTTTTATCTTCTTTACCTCCACCTCTTTTGAGGGTAACTCATGTATAGTTAGATAACATATTATATGCGTCATCCAACATGAGGGTTGAGCGAAATCGACGACGTTAATCGACGACGTTGATTTACTCTTTGCAATACTAGGGGCGACTAGATTTTCTTGTATAACCGTATGATTAGGATTGGGTTTCTTTGTGCTAGTGAGCTTTGAGAGGAAATATGCTCAAGAGTTTTGTTCCCATGTCACATATATCACTTATAAGAAATTAAAACGATTAGATATTTATCGTACCTTTGCAGCATATTTGATCAGATGGGCCTTCTTCGCCTGACATTCTCCTATAGCTTGATTTGCAATCAATTGTGATTTGCTTCAGGATTTCAAACTCAAAGCATCCATTTCAATGACGGGGTTCATAACAAAAATGAGTACCTCACACTCAGCTTGATTGTTATTGTCTTTGAACTTGAATATAAGATATTTCTCTAAGAGACGGTTGTTTGGGCTTTCCAGCACTATATTGATGCCACTACCCTTTAGATCCGAGGCTCCATCTATAGATAGTGTCCATAGTGGGGGATCTCATCGTCCATAAGCAAATTGAATTCTGCCAAGACATATGATAACACTTAAGATTTTATACTTCCCTTGGGCACAAAATAGACACCGTACTAAGATAGCTCAACTGACCAAGATACCATCATGAATGCCAGATTTGGTTTCTTTAGGATTCGGAGGATGTGATATTTGATTTGACCATCAAATGATGCTCTTGGAAGTATGGTTTGAGTTTCCTTAAATTAGTAATGACAGTGAAAACCAATTTCTCAATTTTCTGATATCTCTCCTCAGCGCCTTTGAATACCTTGCTCACGAAGTAGATCGACAGTCCCTCTTGTCTTTCTACTATATGAGTATAAGGGCGTGCATACCTCAAGGCATGCTAGAATGGGCAGTGTTTCCATAAAGTATTTCAATTATGTGAACGCCTCATTGCATTTATTTATCCACTCAAACTTCTCATTTTTCTTTAGAGTGGCAAAGAAGTGAAATGCTTTGTCACTTGCACAGGAAATAAACACAAGATAGGGTGGCTAAGTGTCCTGTTATTGTTGAACATCATTGATAATGAAGGGGTTTCACATGTCAATGATTACCTAACATTTATCACGATTTTCCTTAATCCTTATTCTCATTAACATAAATCCCAAGAACTTGCCTCATTGAACCCCAAAAGGAGCACTTGGCATGGTTCAGATGTATGTTGTATCTTTAGGCTAACTTTAAGATGTTTTTCAAGTGTTTATAATGACTTGCTTCTTCAGGGGTTTTGACAATCATATTACCAATGTAGACCTCTAGATTGTGCTCTATTTGGTCCAAAACACTACATCCATTAGACTTCGATATGTGGAACCCGTGTTTTTCAATCCAAACAAAATGACATTTTAATAGTAATTGCCATGGTTGTACATGAACGCCATCTTGAGCGCGTTTAAAGGTTCCATTTTTATTTGGTTATAACCGGAAAAGGGATCAATGAAGCTCGAGGTCTTATAACCCGAGGAATCATCGATCAATCGGTCAAAGTTGAGTAATGTATATGGATTTTTAGGGCATTCCACGTTCAGATAAGTGAAATTGACGCTCATTTGCCATTTATTTATTGTTTTTCGAACTAGGACCACATTAGCTAGCCAGGTTGGCTATTTGATTTCAGTTATGAACCCTACACTTTCAACTTCTCAACCTTCTCATCGATATCTGCCATATTCTCTTCGCTAACTTTAAGCTTTCTTTGTGCCACAGGCTTTATAACAGGATTTATGTTGAGACGATGACAAACCACCCTAGCGTCTATACCCGACATGTCCGAAGAGGCCCAAGTAAATAAATCAATATTTCTCCTAAGTAGTGTGATTAACACTTATTCTTAGGCTTTGACCGAGGAGCTACCTATCTTGGTGGTTTGTAAATCATGAGGCCCGATCTAGATCTCCTCCATGTCCTTTATGGACGTTAGTATTTATTTCTCGGGGTCTATCCTGTATTCGAAGTTTACAAAATTTTCTCCTTGCGCATTTGGTTGCAGAATGGCGGTCGCGACCATCTCTGCCCTCCTTATCCTAAGGCTACACTGATAGCATTCTTAGGAAATATTTTGATCACCTCGGATTATTCCAACCTACCCATTAGGGACAAGATACTTCATACTTAGGTATAAGTTTGACAAGGAGGATCCAAAAAGAATGAGGGCATACCTCCCTATGATGATGTTGTGTGAAAAAGAGGTGTATACCACAAGATACTTGACCTTGATCATCTTCGCATTCTCATTAATCCCGAATAATGTCTTGAAATTTATTTAGTCTTTCACTTGTACATGTTTTCCTGATAGCCCGATTAACGAACCTTGGAATTCCCGAATTTCATCTGGATCAAACTAGAGCCTTTCAAATGCGTCCTAAAACAATACATATGTTGAGCTTCCTGGTTCAATCAGTACTCACTTTATATCCCAATCGTGACATTGCATTGTGACAACCATATAGTCATTTCCATGAGGATTTTTATCAGGGACATTCTTTCTAGAGAAAATTATTTCTGACTCTGACTTCTTCCCTAACTTCGGCGTGGGGTTGGAAGGCAAGCCATCCAATAACATGACGTATCGAGAGGAGGTGGATTTTTTGCCTTCTACAAACCCTCAAGTCATGGTGTAAAAGGATGTGACCTCTTTGGTGGATCTCACAATGCCTCCCCTATCACCATGCATAGAAGATGACCGAGGCAACTTGTGAGTCGAAGATGAGTGTGGCTCAAGTTTGTTTTACCAGGCTTTACATTGGGCAGGAACTCAATTTGTTGAAAGTATAATAAAATGATAACTATGTTCCTAAAAGATTTTTCTGTGTTTAGGGTAAGTGGTATTGCAGTAGGCTTACTCACTTAGGGAATGTAAGATACCTCTCTGTGTATTTCAGGGAAATTTCTTGATCCTCCTCTCGATTCTGGGATCGAGACCTTTTTAGAAGATCCTTTTGGCCCATGGTAGAAAGATAGAGAATTATTTTCTCATTCCAATCCCAAAAACATGGATCGGTGGAGACCTAGTTTTCCTTTAATCGTTGGAGAAACAATCCCCCCTCTACTAACATTACTCGTCTATTTTCTCTTGATCCACATCAAAAACTATGTTTATTACCTGCGACGGGCTACTGGTTTTAGGCTTAATTCTAATTAGATGGTCTGCAATGTTCTTTAGGCTACCACCAAGATTTATGTGCTCTGGGAGACCTATTACACTAAGGACTCCTTGGGCGACCAATCTTCATTCGGGAGTTCTCTCCTTAGTTCCATTACATACCATTCCTTTTTTTAAGCATAGTAAACTATACAAATCCAATAAGTTTATATGACGATTTCACAATATAATTCACTTAGAGAAAACGTCAGCCAAAAATGATAATCATCATTAGTAGGATCCACCATAAAAAAGGAAACACTTAATAAATATATTGAATGATTCACTAAAGTAATCATGGAAGTAAGGGATCAAATGATAGTATGAAGTGTTCGATCTTTAAAAAAGGGGTTAAAGACAGACTCCATGTTCCATGAAAAGTTAGGATTGAAGGGCGTAGAGTGCATGAGTGACTACATCACTAGATACAAATGAAACGCATTGGTCAAAGACGTGGAAAGAAGCAAAAGGACCAGGGAACCCAATGAGTGGAAATCAAGGGAACAACACACATCGAGAGGACGTAGATAATGGCATGCACAAGAATTGTTAAATAATATCGTAGTACACATTGTTAAATAATTCGAGAGAAAAGATATTAAAGGAATATGCCAACAATAAATTCAAGGAGGCCAAGGTAAGGTATTTCTACCCTTTGAAAGAATCTGCACAAGAAGACAAGTCGAAGTTCTGCCATTTCCATAAGAGCCATGTGCATAATACTGGTGAGCGTGTTCACTTGAAGTACACCATAAAGAAGATGATTAAGAAGGGGAGTTTAAGAATATACACCCAAGGGGAAAAGAAGAAATATGATTACAAAATATGAAGTGACTCCCCCAGAAAGTCTAGAAGATGAAGCGGTTCCCCGTGAAAAAAATAAACTCACCGTCGAGGCAAGATGCCACGAAGGAAAATAATTCAGGTTATGGAGGATTCTAGTAAGAGCAAGGATATCAGTGAAGAGGAAGTCAAAGTTCAAAGGGGGAAATGACCATTCATAACATCTTGTCATTTGAGGTATTAACTTCATAACTTCCATCATGGGAGATTTTTTGTGCCCGAAGATACCATCAAAAGGGACTGTGAAGAGGAATATCGTAGAACTGGTGAAAGTAGATGAAAATAAGGAGAGATGTTGGCTGATGAGAAGTAGGAGAGGCCCATCCTGAGCTTTAAGTACAATGAGAAGGTAGGTGTTATTCCCATTGAGATCTTTCCACTAGTGATCACAGTCAACATGGTCAATTACCACGTATCAAGGATTCTTTCTGATGGGGGGAAGCTCATAGAATATTATTTACGTTGAAATCTTTAAAAGAAGGATAAACTCTCACCCTAATGGGCATGGATTCGTTGGCATTCATAAGTTTAGTGACTTGCATTGGTGGATTTAAAGAACTGATGGTTACATTTGGAAGAATGAAGAGATTCTAAGATAATGGACTTTTAATTCCTTATAGTATCTTGTAATAGTGTTTATAAGTGCATCTTAAGAAGGTCTTTTTTAATGACCCTTAATACGGTTGCCTCTAGTGTTCATCTCAAGATAAAATACCACAATGTTCATGATAAATTGATAACTATATGTGCCGACCTATCAGGGACCTGTTGCATAAACAAATATTTACAATGGAATCTGGATGTGGCATCTGTCCAACAAAGGGGAAAAGGAAGGAAATGGTCACATCGTAAACAAATCAAAGACTTTCCCAAAATGCGATGAGTTTATTCTTCAAATATTTTCTTCCTGAGATAGGTCACCGTGCTTATATATGTATGACCACTGTCCTGCTAAAATGTGATTTTCTTGCCAAAGTTTTGAAATTTTGTCATTATATCTTGAAGAAGATTGGAACATCGAGGATGGAGCTGAATGGTTCCCGACCTGAATATCACATATACTCTCATGAGATGAGTGAATAAGAGGGATGACTAACTAATACCTATATTTGAAATTAATGAGAATACTTATACACACCTCAAAAAAAATTTTGCCCTGCCTAAATGAGAGCAACCCTTGACCACGATCTAACTTGGCCGAAGTTTGTTGAAATTCGAAGAGATGGAATAAGAGCATCAAAGTAGGGAAACTATCATTTTATTCATACAAGTATTGAAAAACTTTTACAGATGCCTAACTCACAGGGTGTAGTCGCGAGAGAACTTCCTAGATAGTTAATAACTGGTACCTCAAAGTCGTTGAAATAGAGCCTAACCCCATATGACTAAATCCCATTTGGGATAAGAGATACTCGAGTGTATAGTGTGTTGTTTCCGTCAGGGTGGAACACCTCCAATAAGAAGAAGGACCTACATATGTATGAAATTTGTCAAAAGTTTGCTTTTCCGTAAAATTGGAGTTCGTCGCTAATGTTTCTTAATATTCTTAAAGGAGTTACTCGACATCCTTAGGGATCTCATTATTTCGCTCTCCCTATCGCATCTTTTTTGCATTGCTATCAATAGATAAAAATAACGATTATATGTATGGTCATCTGAGTGTGATTCTTTCCATCAACTGACTTCACTATTAGTAGGGTCACATCCGAAAACACTCTTATATGCCTTAATATAGTTTAAGCTTTTCGTTCATTTCTAAAGTACTTTACATATTATGGGTTTCGCAAGTCTAAGGATAAGAAATAGAACCGTCGGGTAAATTCCTTAATGTCAATTTCGGTGGGTGGTTCTTCCCAATCCGCATCAGTGTTAGTCTTTAGGTTCCTAACTAAAGAACCTCTTACTTCGAGAATTTCTATTTATGGATTCCTAACACTAGGAAGCCCCCTAGTTTCTACAAAATATACTTCCAGATTCCTAATCTCATCGAATGACACTTTTAAACCTACCAGATCCATCACTTTTTCTCCAATTCGAGAAGATGCGTCACTAGGTTTGTCCTCACTGACCAATTTTATGATCGAGACACCCAGGTTTTCTAGATCAGCCATACCTAAAAAGGGAACACCAAACAACTTAAATGATAAAAAGTAGATTGTTGCCTTGAAATACTTGTAGATTTCGAAGAATAGACAAACAGAACCCATAGAGTGTCAAAAAGTACTTCATAACAAAGAGAGGGGATCGAAGAAAATGAAAGGTCACGAGAAATGGAAAATGGGGAAGAAGGAGAAGAGATTAACACTCTAAAACAAAGAAAGAAATAAAGAGCAACTGACTCCACTTTGTCGATATAAAGGCAACCAGTGGCATCAGGATCTTCGGCCAAGAATCAAGAGTATCAAAAGGCACAATCAATAACCCGGATTTAGCCTTAATTTCATAACAATACTCGTGTATACTTAAACACTCTAAGGTGTTTCCTCCTTACCCTAGATGCATAAGTCCACGTGGAAGTCCTCCCCAAAATAATATTTTAGTTATGCGACAAACATTTAATGCACAAGTTCCGAAGACCCCTAATTCTCACTCAACTTATCATTGATCTTTCCCCTTGTCTGGGGAGTTCTTCTAACAAACAAGACATTTCATAACAAAACTCCCTTGAGTTTGGTCTCAAAAATTCCATAACAAAAATTCTATCTTCATGTCCGATTGCAAGGATTTGGGGCGCATCTATTATGGATCGGTCAAACGGTTCAATAAGACTGACCAAACGCGAAAATCCAAAGCTTCACCCACTCAAACTTACAAACAAATATATTCTCGCTAGAGAGCCTTGCACTGAATTCAGACACAACTCTTATCTCAACCGTTGGAATCCATTCAACGGTCACCTGCACAGGACACTGCGTTCACCAGAGGGGTTTTAACTGTCGTTCTTATATAAGTATGACTCTACTTCGTACCAAAAACCAACTAATTATACAATTGCAAGTTCCCGAACTCTGATTTTACTAACTTAAATATTAGAGTAGACTTCCTCTCGGTCCATGAGAACCCTTCACAACCATACCGGAGACCTAAAACATATCTTATAAATTTTATAAAATCTGATCTAAAGGAGCCTTAATTAGCTAAATACTGTATTGGTTTTCCATCACATTATCTGCATAGCTTTTAAAGCATAATAACTCACCGTTAATTAAATAATAATTTTAAATAATAAAGCCAAACATTTTTAGAGTTGAAATATAATCAAAGGTCCTACATCTATTGTTTTTATTTCATAAAAAGCACATGTCCAAAAAATACAAACTTAACAAAAGGCAAAAAAAAATACAAGAAAACTCCATTTAATTTTTAACAGAACAAATTCTCACTTTTCAGGCTGCTGTATTTATAATTTTCTATATAGATCTAAAATTTATACAGTGATAGAAAGACAACCGTATTTTACTAAAGCTTTTTCTCTATAACTTTACTCTTTTTCCAAGCAGAAGTTGTTACAACTCTTAGTCAAAGCTTACTTTGACCATAATTTAAACTCTATAACACTAATTAATAAAAGTTTATGGTTTAATATTACAATAAAATACAAAAAAAATTAAAATATTTATATTACAGAAAATTTAAAATATAATTAAAATATATTTTTTCTTTTAATAAAATTTAAGTGAATCGAAAGTTCATCAGAATCAGAGTCTAGACATATCTCAAAACTCACATAATATTTATAGAAATACGATTATTCATCAAAGATGTTATCGCATCAATTACAGCCAAAATTTAACCTAACAAACTCCAGTAAAATATTAAGTCCTTATATTATAACTGTGTATAAAAATATAATTTTCTTGAGATGATGATATTTATGATCATAGTTCTACAATACAATATGTGAAATATACCACCAAATTAAATCAAAACAAAAATTCTTCAACCCAAAATATTGATAATATTCATTCCTTTGAACTCATAATGTTACTATATAAATATATTCAACCTTCTCATACAAAGCAAAACTAAAAACTATTAAAGAGAACATATATAAAAATAAAAAACAAATCAAAATTACAAAAAAAAGAAATAAAGAAAACCTAAATCCCTAGGGTTTTTAGTTGATCTAAAGAAGATAATTTTTCTCTTTAAGTTACTAAAATTGAAGCCACACTAACCAAAACAAGAAGCTTCACTTCACACACACAATAACACTATGAAATTCTACATCTGGTTATTACTAGTAGTATTTGAAGAAGAACTAAAACCAGAAACATGATCATTCCAATTAGCTACAGAATTGCCAGTAATAACAGCACTATTCCAATATTGTTCACTTCCTTGATTGTTGTTATTATTATTGTTATTATTGTTGCTGGTGATTCCCAAGAAGCCTCTATTGATACTATCTTCCATCTTCACAGAAGCTAGTTGAGTCATAATTCCAGAAGTTGAAGTTACCTTTGGCCTCATGTATGCACTATTTGATATCATCATCTCATGGTTTTGAACATTTCCTTCAAAAGGGTATAAGTTTCCATTTGAAGTTTCTAAGTTGGTCAAAAATGGAAATTGATGTTGTTGATGATGAGTCATTGGCATAGACATATGCATAGGCATAGGCATAGACATAGCCATAGGCATAGGCATCTTCCATTGTTCCAAACCATTTGTTGAAGATAAAATTGAGTTACCATTTCCACCAAGTAAAGAACTTCCTAGATCACCTCCACCTCCTCCTCCTCCCATGTAGCTAAATCCATAGTTTAACCCTAGATCGCCGCCTCCGAATTCATTAGGGTTATTGAAATTATGGTGTAATGGTGTCATGAATCTCAATGATGACATTTGAGGTGTAAGGCCTAATATATCGCCCGAGGCGGATGAGTGGTTGTTATGAGATGTGATTGAGTTTGTTGAACTAGCACTACCGGTTTGAAGATCGGAGCTCGCCGGAGATTTGGCCGAGTTACTTCCTTTGCTTCTTTTGTTTCTCCGGAAGCCTCCCCCAACCGGGACGTTCCTTAAAGCGCCCCCTCTCGTCCAGTACCTTCTGCAAGTCTTGCAGAAGTGTCGTGGCTGAGAGAGGCTGTAGTTGTTGAAGTAGCAAAACTTCGTGTTGGTTGATTCGCAGCGCGGACATTTCAGCGCCGTCTCCGGCATAGGCATGTTCGCCATTCTTGCTTTGTCGGACATCGATCCCGGCCTAATTGCGCCGGCGCTACCAGCTCCATGAGGCTGTGTTTGTGATGCTTGTGGTGGTGGTGTCTGAAAAAGTTGTTGAGAGACCGAACCGGAACCGGAACCGCCGTTTTCTGGTTGTTGTTGATGATGATGATGATTCTATAGACAAAAGGAAGAAAATTAGAAGAAAAATATATGAATTGAGGATATAATAAAAACAAGAAAGGTGATTGATTAATAACTATAGAAATCAAATATTTGGTATATTCAAGAAAAGGTATAAAATTAAAGTAACAAGAATATTTTTTTTTTCCTTTTCATCTTTTGAATTATTGTTTCCTTTTACACAAAGAAACAAAATGAAGAACCAAATTGAATTCAAACCCTTCTTGATATATATATTTACCTGTTGCTGCTGCTGCTGCTGCCAGTTGGCTGCATCAAGATAAGCTGCTGGTATTGAAGTAAAAACCATGGTTTCTCTCTTTGAATCTTTTTCTCTTATGGAGAAAAACCAAATCACATCAACAAGGTAAAGAAAGATAAGAGAGTGAGTGTGATGAGTTTCAGATAGAAGAAAGGAAAGAAAGAAACAAGAGGTTGAGAAGATTTGGAGGATGAAATGTGTAGCAAAAGTAAAGGAGGGGTGTTTTGAGTATTTATATATAAATTCTTTTGAGTTGTTGTTGTTTATTTTAATATATTTTGTTGCTTTCTAGGGTTTTGAGAAGGTGCTGTTTCTTAACTGGTAAGCTTCTTTTTTTTTATGCTCACTGCTAGAGACTATTTTAAGTACTGTTGTAAGACAGAGAGAGGTCAGTGCTGACCAGTCTTTGTTTGTTAGCAAATAGGAAATATATTTATTAGATGTGTGTAGAATATATGTGTCACATGTTTGTTTATAATGTTATCTTAATGTTATCTTATTGTATTGTTTTTATATGAAAAATGTATTGAAATAGCACAAATTCAATCAAAGTAATTTTAATTACTAGATACTATTTGAATGAGATGATAAATATTTTGAGGTCTTGAATTTTAATTTAACTATGAGAATGCAATAGTGTTAAATCTTGTACTTTTTTTTTTAATTTTGAGAGATTATCCTCTAAATTGTAGAAAATACATGATTCATATATTTAAATAAAAAGCTTATTCAAATTTGAATTATTCGGGATTATTGAATGCAACAATGTTGAATCTCTTTGCTGCTCAGTGTAATATTTTTAAGTTTGAGATAATAATCTCTATAGTTGCGTGTAGAATATAGACGACATATGTTCAAATAAAAAACATAATTTAGAATAAAAATTATTTTTTCTTTAACATACAAAATTTCACATTTGTGTTATAATATATATTTTAAAATAATTGTCATTTTAGATTACAAATGCAATGTTTATTATTATTATTATTATTATTATTATTATTATTATTATTATTATTATTATTATTATTATTATTATTATTATTATTATTATTATTATTATTAGAGAAAAATGGATATGCACTGACAGTGTAAAATATTTTTACACCGTCAACCAATCACAACCATGTATCCAATTAAAACACAATTTTAATTTGAAAAAACTAATATGACATGGCAAATGTAAAGATTTTGATTGATTGTATGTGTAAAGTTAGTTTACACTGTCAGTACACTACCTTTAAACTCTTATTATTATTATTATTATTATTATTATTATTATTATTATTATTATTATTATTATTATTATTATTATTATTATTATTATCATCGTTATTTTTAATAATATATTATTAATGATAAGTTTCATTACAACACTATTTATAAATTTGTTTTTAATAGATGAAATAAAATAATAAAGAATTGAAATTATTATAAAAAAATGAAAGACAAATATTAAAAATAAATTTTTTTATTGATTGTCTTAATACATGTAAAATATAAAAAAGTAACATGTAAAAAGTAATGGAAGGAGAAATTAGATTATATAATTGATAAAAGTAATTAAATTGAAAGCATCCATTTAGTTTAGAATAATATTTTATGTAGTAAATTTAATAAAATGATATTAATAAAAATAAAGAAATATACTTTGAAAAATGCATGAAACTATATAGTAATTTTTTGATTTTTCTGAAATAACTTAAAGTGCATAACATCTACTATTCTCAAAATCATATTTGATGAGAACCTCGTGCATTGCACCACCCAATCATAAATTTAAGGTAAAGAATGTGATGTAAAAAATGATTATCTTATAATACATTATAATATATTAACAAAATATTAAAAAATATTAAATAAAAAGTTATGTATTGGTGCTTTAATCCAATTAGTGTCCCGACCAAATGAGACTTTTTCTTGGTCCGGTCTGTACCCTTCCCCACTATTATTTGCTTTTGCATTGCATGGGAATATTTATCAATTCACATCACTCACTCCCACGCGCCACTCATTCCCACGCGCCTCCATTGATTATATGATCATTATTACCTAAATGATTTTTTTTATTATTAGTACCATGAAAAGATGGAATTTGAACTGAAATTGTGGATTCCTATGTCTTGAAGTTTCTTATTCCTTTGGTTGTTACTCATTGAAAGGTGATCCCAAAGATTTTTACATTGAAGTAGATTTGAAATTTTGTACCTTTTCTCAATTACCAATGTGAGTTTGGTTTAAATTATTTAGGATACTTTGTTCATGGTTTAATCATTTTTATGTCCATGAATTTGACTAGCCAACAAAAGGATTTAACAAAGTTTGTATTTGATGATCAAATCTCTTTAAATTTATTCTTCGAGCATAAATTTTAGTTTATTCAAATATAGTTATGAATTTTTAAATATTTGCAATTAGATCCTTAATTTAGGATTTAATTGTAAACGTTTTATATTTATGAGAATTTATTATATATTATTTAGGGTTAAACATGTTTTTCTTATAAATCTCATAAATTTTATTTTTAGTTCCTATTAAAAAATGACATATTTTGATCCCTGCAAAATTTTTATGCATGCAGTTTTAGTCTATATCATTTTCTAAAATTTTGAAAATTGTTTAATTATGTTTAACTTTTAAATTTTTGAATAATTTTTTTAATACATATTTAGAATACTGAAAAATATTTATTTACCAAATTCATAAATTTTTAATAATGAAAAGAATTAAATATGAAAAATTTTAATTTTAAAAGATAACGATAAAAGTAATGAAAATCTCAACTTAGAAATTAAATTTTGAGTTTTTTTCATAGAACTTTTTATAACGTTCTAAGCATGTCTGTAAAATAATCATTTAAAAATACACATTGATTTAACAGCAGGTACTAAAACTACGTGCATAGTAATTTTTTAGGGACTAAAACATGCTATTTTTTTTATAGGGACCAAAAGCAAAATTCGGTAATGTATAGAAATAAAAAACCTATTTAACGCTATTATTTATAAGTTTAGACCTAATTCATAAAATTTATTCAAAAACCTAGTTGCAAATTATTGATATTAGATATTAAATATAAATTTTTATTTATAAACTATTTAAAAAATTTTAAATAGCTTAATGTCGAAAGTAATTGATCTTTTATTCAAGTTGGTGTGAGTATTTTTTATGAGGCAAGAATTTTATTATTAAAATGAGATCAATATAACCAATCGTTAGTTGGTTCGGTGGTGATTGGCGCTGAACTTGATAGAGAGAACTACGGCTCGATCCCCCGCAACTGCGATCGGGAGGGGGCTGGAACCACTTGATGCCAGAACTGACCCCCGAACCGGACTAAACCGGTGGTGATAAACCAAAAAAAATGAGATCAATAATTATTGTCATTTTACAATTATCTTTGAGAGAATTTAAATAGAATTGTATTCGGATGAATTCGTTTTGTCTAAGAGAAGATAAACCAAAAGGAAACAAGACAAGTCAACTCTAGGAAAATATATGGCTAGCACTATATGTTGCCCAGGATTGATTTCTACTTGCCCATAGGTCGCACCATTCGTCCCATATTGGGTTTGGTCAAATTGCCTCTTAACCACTAATAATAAAATGTGGGGAGTGACATGTCCTTACATACTAACGGTATGAAAAGATCAATCAAACGGAAATATCACATTTTTGTTAGAACAAGATTTGTTCTGATCAATATTCTTAGTTTTGATGATAACAATGTATATGAATTTTGTATAAGACAATGTGGTACTCTAATCCTATGCATTTTCCATTTCAGGAAATATATGAAGAGTATGCACAATTCAGCGCAAGAAGCACTGACTCAGAAGGTTCAGTATGCAACATCAGAACATGCTCTCGCAAGACATCAGAAGATGGTCAAGCAGAATCAGAACATGGTCTATTGAAGCATCAGAAGAACTTGAGTTCAAAAGTAGAAGCACTGAAGTTCTTATGGTATCACGCTAGAAGCACTTCAAAGTCAGAAGACAAGAAGATGATCTGCACCAAGCTGTTTGACTCTGATTAATTCAAACGTTGTATCTACAAAGATCAGATCAGAAGCAAGTACAAGATGGCAGGCTACGCTGACTAATAAAAGGAACGTTAGAAGCTATTAAAGGCAAAGTCAGTTAAAGTAGGAAAAGCAAGGCTCGAGGTAGTTGACAAAAGAGTGAAACATTAAATGCAATGCTGTACGGATCACGCAACGCATTAAGTGCTCCCAACGGTCATCTTCTCAAAACGCCTATAAATAGAAGTTCTCATGAGAAGCTGCATACAACACTTACGCAAAAATACAGAAACGGTGTCAAAGTAAAAAAGCTCTCAAACTTCATCATCAACCTCACTTCATTACTGTTGTAATATCTTAGTGAGATTAAGCTTAAACTTAAGAGAAAAATCACAGTTGTGATTATAGCTTATTAAGAAGCATTGTAACTCTTGTAAGAATTTGTTTACATTCATTTGTAAAGGAACTAAAGGAGATCAAGTTGTGACCGGATTCTCTAGAAGTCTTAGAGGGTATCTAAGTATTGTGTTCCCAGAGTGATTAGGTTATGATCAGAATACTCTAGAAGACTTAGAGGGTATCTAAGTGGAAAACCATTGTATTCAAGATTGATTAGTGGATTAAATCCTCAGGTGAGGTAAATCACTCCAAGGGGGTGGACTAGAGTAGTTTAGTTAACAACGAACCAGGATAAAAATCATTGTGCAAATTGTTTTTATCTTAAGAGTTTTAAAGCTACACTTATTCAAACCCCCCCTTTCTAAGTGTTTTTCTATCCTTCAATTGGCATCAGAGCGCCGGTTCTAAGGTGCAAGCACTTAACCGTGTTTAGAAAAGATTCAGGAAGTGAAAAACGCTAAGTCAAGATAGTTGAAACTCCACCACCTACATCTACATCTGGCTCTGCTGAACATAATGGAAATGGAAACAATGGCTACACTAGACCACTAGTATTCGATGGTGAAAACTTAGAATATTGGAAAGATATACTCGAAAGTTACTTTCTTGGTTTAGATGGTGACTTATGGGATCTTCTGGTGGATGGTTACAAACATCCAGTGAAAGCTAGTGGTGTAAAGCTGTCAAGACAAGAAATGAGTGATGATCAGAAGAAGCAATTCAAAAATCATCACAAGTGTAGGACTATTCTGCTGAATGCTATCTCTCATGCTGAATATGAGAAGATATCAAACAGAGAAACTGCCTATGACATATATGAATCATTGAAAATGACTCATGAAGGAAATGCCCAAGTCAAGGAGACCAAAGCTCTTGCCTTGATCCAGAAATATGAAACCTTCAAGATGGAGGATGATGAAAACATTGAAACAATGTTCTCAAGATTTCAAACTCTAACTGCTGGATTAAGAGTTCTTGACAAGGGATACACAAAGGCTGATCACGTCAAGAAGATCATCAGAAGCTTGCCAAGAGGATGGGGTCTGTTATACCCCAAAATTTGCCCGCATCTTTTTCAAAAAAGAAGGCAACAGACTTCTGTCTAAAAATTGAGAGTTTCATATAATCTTGGATTTTATTTCATAAATATCCTGATTTTTATGAATACTCGGTTTTTAGAATTTTTATTATACGGTATTTTGGCTCGCTGTTGAATTTATTCTTACACAAACGCCAATTACTGTTTATCACTTCACACACGCTGTTTATTTGAGATTTATTTACAGATAAATAGTACTGACGCAATTGGTACAGAATTAAATTTTACAGACGCAGAGTCCAGGGATTCAGACTGTACTGGTAACGAGTAAATTATTATTAGTTTTTTGTTTCCCACTAATTCTTGTACTATATTCTATTATTTTCAAAATCTTTTCCTTTCTTTTCAAATCTCTTTCTTTCAAAATCAAATCTTAACTTTATTCTACACATCTCTCTTTTTCAAATCCTACCATACACTTTCTTTCAAATCCTACTACCACTCAAGTTTTCCTTTTTTGTACGGAATCACTTCATTCCCCAACGTCTCTATCCTTCTTTTCACTCTATAAATACCTCTCATTTTTTCCATAAATTCTCACATCAAATTTCAACTCATCTCTCAAATTTCTACTTCATATTTATTTTCTCTTCTTCCCCGGCAAAAATGGCGAAGTGGATGGATACGTGTTTTCTTATGGTCATCACTGTCTTGGTGGTGATCATGTCCTTTTTCTGTCTGCATAGTCCTGAAAAATGCGGACCTGGGTTGCTTACACTCCCGATCATCTATATGTTATTATTCATAGCATGGGTTTTTAATCGTCATTTTTAAAGTTTGTCGTATCTTTTGTTTTCAAAATAATGTACCGTTTATTTGTCGTACTGTTCATTATATTATGTAATATTTGTACTGTCAGTATTAAATGTCGTACTATCTGTCGTACTGTAGTTTAATTATCCAGATAATATTTTGTGTGTTTTCTGCTAATTAAATATTTATTTCTCTGTGCATTGAATATTTTTCAAGGTTATTATCGGTAATTTTGTTCGCGTACGGTATATTTTATTTATTTATTATGTTTGTGTTTTTTCTAACAACTCATGTAAATAAATTTTCACCATTAACACAACAAAAAAAAAACAAAAAGAAAAAATTAACTTTAACTGTTGAATTTTCACTTTAACTGTTACGTTAATGCCCGGACAGCCAGTTGACAGTCAAACCCGCTGACAGTGCAATTCTCCGTGTTTTGTACCATCAATCAAATCAACCTTTTTGCATTTCAAAATTCCAAGATTTTTGTTCTAGAAGTCTTCTGATAATCACATGATCAGCAGAGACTCAGCACTGCACAAAAATCAGGTACGCTTAACTGTCTCCTACACAAACAGTCCCTAACTAGGGTTTTTGTTTTTTTTTCAGGAGAACAAGTTTTTTTGAGACCTCAAATGGATTTCATGGACCTCCATATATCTCAGAGTACCACCATACAAATTTTCAAACTTCAATTCGCTCAGACGCACAGTCAGCAACTCAAACAGTCAACAGACGACCAGTTTGACCAAAAAAGTCAACAGACAGTCAAAAATGAAATTTTTTGTCAACATCCACATTTTTTCAAAAGATTCATCATTTGATCATTGGTTGATCATAATTCATCAAGAAAAGATCAAAAATCAGCAAAACCCTAAGTTTCAAAATTAGGGTTTTCTCCTAAAAAGTCAACTGAACTTTGACTGACCATAACTCTCTCCTTGTTCATTCAAAAAGTTCCAACGAAAGCTTGTTTTGAAGGAAATTCAATTATCTTTCAAATGCAATTGATCCCATGGTCATTGGATTCACCATTTGAAAAATATGAGCTCAGACATTACAGGTCATTTTCAAAGTCAACAAAAAGTGGTTTTTTGTCAAAGGCCATAACATCAAGATAACTTCTCCAAATGAAAAAAAGTTTCCAAAGTAGCTTATAGAGGACATCTTGAGGTTTCTAAAAATTACAAGAACTCCTTCATATGATAAAAATTGAGGGATTTATGCCTTGTTGAAGTTGGCTATATTTTGGGAAAATGCATGAAACCAACATTGATCAAAAATGTTTTTTTTCCAAAAGGGGCCAAGTTTCCATGATCCAAACATGATTCTAACAATGCTAAGGGCCTCCCACGACCAACCTAAGGCCCATAGCATTTTTATTTCTTTTTTGGTTTAATTTTATTACATTTAAAGTTAAATTGAAAAAGAAATGGTGAAGGATAATGATACATAGCTTTGATCTTAAGATAAAGTCATCAAGAATTGATTCCACTCTGCAGCATGAAGGTACATAGCAGGCCTAGAGTAAGAGGTTGAAGGAAATTCAAAGCCATGGCCAAAGAATTCAAACTTTTTTATATTAAAGAATTCAAAAGTTCAAAGATCATCAATGCTTGGTAGCTTAGTTTTGAAGCTTATTCATTGCTTATAAATGAACTAGGACATTTCAGTAACATAGACACACAATTGCAGAATCAAATCCATGCTTGTAACACACTTGTATCACACTTGAAATTTTGCAAGAAATTTAAAATTCGAATTTTAAGTTTCAGTTAGTTTTAATCCAAACTAAGTATTCAAACATCATCTCTGAACTTCATTGAACCTATCCAAATAAGTTTTAAGCATCAAAACCTCACAAATCGAGCCACACAAGCCACAGTTTGTTCAAACATAAATCACCTCATATCTGATCATTCATGCATGTTTAACAAGATGTAGACATATATTTGAGTTTAGTTTGATGTACTGATCGTTTTTGGAAGTTTAATTGAGGTTTGGATGCTTGTACACGAAATTGCCATTCTAGGATTCTTGAGCTCCATTTTAGGGTTATTCGATTTAGGCAAAATTAGAAGAAACAAGATGCATATTTAAACTCAGTGAATCAAGGCTAACAGAATGAACAGGTCGCGAAATATTTTTGTGTAGGTTTACCCATATTCGCTATTTTGCAGGAATGAAGCTCATCTATTACAGCGCTTTTGGAAGAAAACGCTGTTAAAAGTGGAGTCTGGAGGTAGAAGACGAAGACGTGGCTTGCTCTGGTTGGTTGGTTTGCGCGCGCATGCATTTTGAAGCTCAGACCAATCACATGCGTTGCGTTCCACTATCATATCATGAGCCTTATGATCTCAGCCATCAGATTTCATTAACTCAAGATCCAATGCTCTAGCCTTGCCAGTCCATACCATAGACGCTCTAAATAACCACACCTGATTATTAATTATGTATTTTCCATTTTATTTTATTTACTTTGCAAAATTAATTTAAAATAGTTTAAAAAATCAAAAAAATATAATAAAAATATTTTTAGGTTTATAAAATAATCTATTATTTTTTGACACAAAAATATTTTATTTTTCTTAATAATTAAAATATTTTGTTTAATCAATTAGTATATTTATATATTTGCTTTTTAATTATTTCAACCTATCAAAAAAAATCAGAAATTTTTTTTTCTTTTTATTAAATTTAGTTTATATATTATAGACTAATTTTGTACATATTTAGAATATTTTTCTTTTTAAGTTTTAATTATTTGTATAATTGTTATATAATTATATGTTAATTAGCTTAATAAATTTTCAAAACAACTTCAAAAAATCCAAAAAAAATTAGTTTTATTTTAAAATTAATTAATAAGCAATATGAGCATATTTTAGACTTAATTTTTAGGTTTAAATTTTATTTCTACCTTTTTCTCATTTTAATTAAATTAATTATGCATTAATTTTAATTAAAATCAACCATACAAAAAATCCAAAAAATACTTCCTTTTATCTTATTGCAATTTAAATTCATAGATAAGTGTATAGGTTGTCAAAATCATGTAAATAGCGTAGTTTACATTTCCCGCACAATCGATGTAATAGCGTAGATTTACTTTCCGCATATTACATTCCCGCACTTTAAATTTCTGTATATATAAAACTGCGTGTATGTCAAAGATAAAAACTGAAGCGTTAGGTCACTAACTTCAAAGATAAAAATATCTAAATCAGAACACAATCACACTTGCACCTCTTAGGGTAATCCCTCTGTTACTCTTTTCAAAAAAATCAAATTCTATTGTTTCAAATGCAAAATCAAACTTTTGTTTACATCCGGTCAAAGGAGAATTTTCTAAAAGAAATGGGAAAGGACCTTATAAACTTAGGGTAGATCTCCTAATTGCTTGCTCAAATCAAAACAAACAAATGTCTCATATATCATTGTTTTTCAAAATAAAACTTTCAAAAAAGACAATACTTGGTATATATCCAAACAAGGATCATTACGAAGTTAAAGCTCTTTTTTCAAAACATCTTTCGAAAGATAAAACACTTTGTATACATCCGCACAAGGATCATTACAAAGCCAATTTACAAAGGTATTTTAAAACCACATACAAGCATTTCAAGGCAAGACAAATGATTCAAAACAAGTGAGCTAAGCAATTAAGAGCCCATGGATAACCATGGATACAAAGGGGTGCTAATACCTTACCTTTGTATAACCTACCCCCGAACCCAAAATCTCTTAAAGGTCTTTTTCTATTTCTTTTATAAACCTTTCCTTAATTGGATAAAATAAAAGTCGGTGGCGACTCTCTGATTTTCAAAAACTCAAAAACAAAAGAAGAGTCAGTTCGTATCTCTCTCACACGAGAGATAGAAAAAACCGAGGGCGACAGAACTGGCGACTCTGCTGGGGACTTCAAAAAAACAAAATGTTTTCAAAAGGGGTTACCTTAGAGTTTATATCACTTCGATGTTTTCAATTGCTTGTCTTGATTGATCTATTTTTCAAAGGTTTGTTTGGGTATTTACTTGTGTGAAAGATTCTAACCCGAATCTCGAGATACCTTAAGTATGTGACAATAGACCAAGGAAATTGTACGGCATGTACCGATACGGTTGATCTGGTAGTCACCGTTAGTGCGACACTTTGGTCTGTACTGATATCCCTTGAAAACGATCTAGGAGTATGTTAGGCTTCCAAAATGTCATTAAACACTAATTTGTCTTAGAACCTTTAGTTGAACTTGACTTGTGGCCTATTAAGTGACTAGCTTTGAAATTGATCGAAGTTAGTTATCCTCGAGGAATATTTTGATCGGCCGTCCGAGCGCCGTATTGAGATGTTGTTTCCAAGGATCATAGAACCCGAATACTATTCTAGGACAGGTTTTAACCAACTCAACTTCAGTGGGGAGGGTATCACCTATCAACCTCATGCAAGCCTTTAAACCTAAGGCTATTGTTTGATTTGTTTGTGTGTGCCACATGTTTGACATCATGACATCATAAGCATCATAAACATATCATTTTCTCACTAATCATTTCAAGGATCGAAGAGTTTACCTTTGTTCTATTCTTGCAGGTAATGGCTCCCGCTACCAGAGATTATGTCTGGATCAACATTTCAACAGTACCGTCTGAACTTAAGGACTTAATATCAGAATTTCCCAGAAATGCTCAATTCACTGAAGAGCACGGTCACCTACTCCATTTGGTTACCTCAAAATTTGAAGAAGACATGATACGGGTCCTGTTCCAATTCTTTGATCCTGAACATCATTGTTTTACATTTCCTGATTACCAGTTAGTACCCACTTTGGAAGAGTTTTCTGAACTAATTGGATTACCTGTTCAAGATCAATTACCTTTCACTGGTTTAGAAAAGATTCCAAAACCTGAAATCATTGCCGCTGCCTTGCATTTGCGAAAGTTAGAAATCGAGTCCAATTGGGAAACAAAGAGTGGAGTCCAGGGTTTGCTTGCTAAGTTCTTAATGGAAAAGGCTCGATTACTACTAAAAAACAGAAGTTTCCTAGCTTTTGAGGAAGTTGTGGCTCTTTTGATCTATGGGTTGGTTTCATTCCCTAATCCCTACCAGTTCATAAGTGTGCACATTATCAACATTTTCTTAACCCGCAACCCGGGTACCTGCCTTGCTGGGAGACATACTACATTCTTTACACACTCGTACCATGAAAAAACGAGGAACTCTTATGTGCTGTGTACCACTACTGGCTAGATGGTTTACATTACACCTTCCCCAATCAGTGTTGAGAAACGAACAAAGGATGCAATGGTCTCGCAGGATTATGTCTTTGTCTCATTCAGATATCCGGTGGAACAACTTCTTTCAAAGAGACATTACTATCATTGACCATTGTGGAGAGTACCCTAATGTGCCACTCCTTGGCATCAGGGGAGGCATCACTTACAACCCCTCTTTAGCTTTGCGCCAATTTGGATATGCACGAAGAAACGGTCCTCATGACATGATTATCCGTGGCATTGTGTTCGACTACGAAGATGATTCCCAAAGATATCGACGAAGGTTTATACATGCGTGGGGCAGTGTCTACAAAGTAGAAAGAAAACCTTTAGGACAATGGAACTCTATTCCTATGGAGCCTTACCTCAAATGGGTGCGTGCTCGTGCTCAGAAGCTCATTATGCCATATCTCGCTATTCTACCTGTGACTATTGAGCCAGAAATCGAAGGGGACGAGCCTCGAGTTATTCTACATCCGGACATGCCAAATGACCTGGAAGAGCTGCAGAAATCTTGGGTTCAACTAAGAGAAGAAAGAGACACCTTCAAAGCACACTGTCAAGACTATGAGAGGAAAGTGTTGGAGCTCACCAGACAACTCTAGGAAGAACAACAGATCAACACGTTCCTGGGTGCGAAGAGAAAGCGTTCATGGGAGGCTTGAGGAATCCTTTATTTTCTTTATTTTATCTTGTAAGCCCGAAAGAGGCAAATAAAAAAAAAAAGAAAAAAGAAAAAAAAAAGAAAAAAGAAAAAAGAAAAAGAAATAAATTGTTTGACTAATAAATGTTTGTTTCTCTTTTGTTTAAACAAATCTAAATTCCAAGATCCTTGAAAACATTGCAGATGCATTTCATTCATAAACATTGCATAACAGGTTCACATAACAGGTTTCTCATCTCCTCGCTGTTTATTTCAGTTAGAAGAGATGGATTCCGAAACAAGCGTCAAGAATCTCGAAGCACAGAACGCCCAAGTTCAGATAGCAATTCTGGAGCTAGCAAAGGGGCAATAAGAATTGAAAGCCTTGATAATCAAGAAGAAAAAGAAGCCCAAAGGATCTGTAGGCTTAAGTCACCTGACAAGGAAGGTCAAAATCCCAGTCAAGAGGTCCAAAAAGGCACCGATCCCTGAAATAGTCGTTGAAGGTGATCGAGAAGACAATAACAACAACCAGGGTTCTGCCAAACCCTCTCTCTCTTCTAACGAAGAAGATGATCATTTCGAAGACGAGCAGGATGATGACAAATACCAGCTGTTGGAAGAACGCATGAAAGCTATGGAGATACAAAAAATACCTGGTTTAGACTTCAATGATCTTGGGCTAGTCTCAGATATTGTTATCCCTCCAAAGTTCAAAGTTCCTATCTTTGCAAAGTATGATGGAGTCTCTTGCCAAAAACTACATCTGAGATCCTATGTGAGGAAGATACTACCTCATACAGCAGATAACAAATTGTGGATTCATTTCTTCCAGGAAAGTCTGTCGGGTACACAACTCGAGTGGTACTACCAACTGGAAAGTACAAAAGTTCACACCTGGGAAGATTTGGCCGCTGCTTTCTACAAACAGTATCAATACAACGCTGACCTTGCACCAACCCGTACTCAACTACGGGGCATGTTTATGGCACCAAAAGAAAGTTTCAAAGGGTATGCACAAAAGTGGAGAGATCTGGCTGGAAGGGTTCAACCACCTTTATCTAATCGCGAGCTGGTCGACATGTTCATGGGCACTTTAACTGGCCCTTTCTACAGTCATTTGCTGGGAAGCTCATCATCAGGTTTCACTGATCTGATATTAACTGGAGAGTGTGTCGAAAGCGGTATTCAGAATGGAAAAATTCAAATAGCCTCCTCCTCTGGTACTACAAATAGGCCCATCAGTGGGAGAAATGAAGTCAATACAATGCACAGTCAGAAAAGTCGCAAAAGTGAGAATCACCAATTTGTGGGGGCTGTTTTGATCTCCGCATCTGCACCTCAAAAAGATCAGCCGCCGAAGTATACGCGTCAACCAGATGCACCAAGAAGAAATTTCACCAGAATCAATATGCCAATCTCTCAAGCATTGCAACACTTGTTAAAAGCAGATCTGACCACATTGAAATATCCTCCAAAGAATGTCAACACTTCCTCTCCGAGTTATCGCCCCGATGCCACATGTGCATACCATTCCAACTGTCCAGGACATGACGCAGATCACTGTTGGGCCCTGAAAAATAAAATACAAGACATGATAGATGCTGGGGAAATTGAATTCGATCCTCCAGAGACTCCAAATATCATCACTCCACCTATGCCAAAGCACGACAAGACCGTTAATGCTATCATAGACACTGTTTACATCTATGATGTGAGAGAATTGTCAACTCCGCTCCTTGAAGTCAAAAGAAAGCTAATCCGAGCTGGTTTCTTTCCAGGTTGTGACCCTGATTGCTTTTATTGTGCACACCCACCCAATGGTTGTGAGAATCTGAAAATAGGAATTCAAAAGTGGATGGATCTTCGTGTCATTATATTTGAGAGGCTCCCTTCTATGGACGATTTATGCGAATTTTTTTCAAACGGGATGAGAATGGAGGACGTCTCAGTGGTTTCTAACATACCATTGAAAATCCCTACCAAAACTCCTTTCAAAATTTCTGCTGCACCCAGAGTGGCATCGGTAATCATCACCAGTCCGACTCCATTTCCATACTCCTCAGACAAAGCTGTCCCGTGGAGTTATGACACTAATGTTTATATCCATGGAGTTAAGCAAGACACCTCGACTGAAGAGGCCATTAATTTTACTACTCCAACTGTTGATAATATTGTGGGTACTAGTAAGATTACGAGAAGTGGAAGGATCTTTTCACCAGAAATTTCTCCAAATGTTGCT
This sequence comes from Vicia villosa, assembly GCF_029867415.1. Taxonomy (NCBI): domain Eukaryota; kingdom Viridiplantae; phylum Streptophyta; class Magnoliopsida; order Fabales; family Fabaceae; genus Vicia; species Vicia villosa. The sequence goes on from NC_081184.1 coordinate 33,193,053, forward strand.
ACTAATCCAGTCCAGGTCCTAGTTCCTAATCAAGATATCAACGCTCGAGGCAAAGAGCCACTAGTTGAACCAGTTCAAGTACCAGTGGAAGTCACTGTTGAAGATCCGTCGAAGCAAGAAATGGAGGAAATATTGAAAATCATCTGCAAAAGTGATTACAATATTGTCGAACAACTGGGGCACACTGCTTCAAAAATCTCAATGTTGTCTTTGCTAAAATATTCAGAAGCTCATGCCAAGGCCCTGATGAAGTTCCTGAGAGCTGCCCATGTACCACAGGAGATTTCAGTCGATCAATTCGAAAATTGTGTTGCCAGTCTAACAGTGAATAACTGTCTCGGTTTCTCTGATGCTGATTTAACCCCTGCTGGAAAAAATCACAATAAAGCCCTGCACATCTCTATTGAATGTAACGGCACTACTCTGTCTCATGTGCTGGTAGATAACGGTTCCTCTTTGAACGTGTTACCAAAAGCAGTACTGGAAAAACTTGACTTCGAAGGGGTTGTGTTACAACCAAGCGATGTTGTGGTAAGAGCCTTCGACGGGTCAACAAGAACAGTGTACAGAAAAGTGAAGCTCCCAATCAGAGTGGGCTCTCAGATCTTTGATTCTACCTTTTATGTAATGGAAATTCACCCAGCATATTCCTGTTTACTAGGACGCCCTTGGATACATGGGGCAAATGATGTAACTTCTACCCTGCATCAGAAGTTAAAGTATTCGGTAAAAGGTAAGGTCGTCACAGTTTATGGCGAAGAAGAGTATGTGGTTAGCCACCTGAGCAACTCCAAGTATGTTGAGATGGATGGAGAATTCATCGAAACTCCCTGCCAATCTTTTGAGGTGGTCCCTCCAGATGTCTCTACTGCCAAACATATTTCTGCTACTCCTACTACAAAAGTAACTCCAACTATGGCTTCTCTCAAAGATGCCAAAGCTGTGATCGAAGAAGGTGGTTGCACAGTATGGGGACAGCTCCTCGATGTACCTTACAAGTTCGATAAGCTAGGTCTGGGCTATGCTGATGGAACTCAAAAGAACGATCAAAGTCCTCGTTCTGGAGGATTAATGTCACATTTCATCAGCCAAGGAGTGAATGCTATTGAAGACGATGGAGTGATCTTGAACCATATTATTCAGCAATATCCAAATGAAGTTCCACCTGTTTCCATGGAAGTTTGGGATACTTTGGGAGAACCAAGCGGCAGGTATGATTTTCTAGTAAAGTACACTGCACCTCAGAGTTCTTTTATTGCCATTGAAGACATTGCCCCAACTGGATGGGGTGATCAGTTTGAAGATTGCAAAAGTTTCACAAGTTCCATTACTGAGAAATACCAAAGTCCACCTAGTCCAAAGGAAGTCTGGGATACACTAGGAGAACCAAGTGGCAAGTATGACTTTATGGTGAAGTATTATGCTCCCCTGAGCTCGCAGATTGCTATTGAAGACATCACCCCAACTGGATGGGACAACCATTTCGAAGACAATATGTCATTCACAAGCCCTGTCGCTCCTGAAGAAGTCTGGGAAGCACCAAATAATGAGAATGACTTCCTGATGCAGTACACTGCTCCCCATAATGCACAATTCTCCCTCAAAGACATCATTCCAACTGGATGGGACGATCTTATCGGGTATCTCGCTCAGCCAACAGAGGTATCTCAGTCTGGGCTCTCGTATCCAGCAGAGTATCTTGCTCATCTCGAAGGATCAACAGCTCATTTCCCCACCAAAGAAATCAATGCTGTGGAAGACGAAGAAGACAGCTGCAACTGGAGCAGCTGGATACTCCCTGCTCACAACAATGGATTGAACAACTGGGAAGCTGAGGATGTGATCTCCTTTGATCAGGAGTAAATGCAATTTCCTGTTTTCGTTGTTTATATGTTCAAAGATAAAAATGGTTCCTGTACTATCGAACCATGAACTTAAAAGCCAGGTGCCTTGCCCGAAGCACACTGGTCCTTTTTATAAGGGTTTGTCATATCATGATCAAGTTCATTCAATAAAATCATGGGACGTTTGCATATTCAAATTTTGTGATCCTTTTTTCTTTCTTTACTTTCATTCATTTTCAAATAGCTATGTGTTCTTACACACACCCACATAATAAATGCAGATTCACATTCACTCTGGATCCTGTTGATAACGATTCTGCTATTGCCAGTCATAACTTTGAAAATCCGATCTACCAAACTGAAGACGAAAGTGAGGAAGATTGTGAAGTACCAAGGGAACTTGCAAGGCTATTAGAACAAGAGGAAAAGACTATACAGCCGCATGAAGAACCAATTGAGGATATCAACTTGGGCAGTGACGAAGAAAAGAAAGAAGTCAAGATAGGGGTTGATTTAGAAGACAGTGTCAAGCAAAGACTGATTCAAATGTTACAAGACTACGTTGAGATATTCGCCTGGTCCTATGAAGATATGCCTGGCCTTGACACGGATATTGTGGTTCATCGCCTGCCGATCAAAGAAGGTAGCACTCCAGTTAAGCAGAAACCGCGGAGGAGGAGGCCCGATATGTCCAAGAAAATCAAAGACGAGGTTGAGAAGCAATTCAATGCTGGCTTTCTAAAAGTTGTGAGTTATCCTCCATGGATAGCTAACATAGTGTCTGTGCCTAAAAAAGACGGGAAAGTCAGAATGTGTGTAGACTACAGAGATCTGAATCGGGCAAGCCCCAAAGATGATTTCCCTTTACCTCACATCGATGTACTGGTTGACAATACTGCACAATGCAAGGTATTCTCCTTTATGGATGGATTCTCAGGGTACAATCAAATCAAGATGGCGCCCGAAGACATGGAAAAAACAACTTTCACAACACCCTGGGGAACCTTTTGTTACAAAGTAATGCCCTTTGGTTTAAAGAATGAAGGAGCAACATATCAGCGTGCAATGGTAGCTCTGTTCCATGATATGATTCATCAAGAAATAGAGGTTTATGTCGATGATATGATTGCAAAGTCCAACACCGAAGAAGAACATCTGGGTCATTTGCACAAGCTGTTTGACAGACTCAAGAAGTACAGATTGCGACTGAATCCGAACAAGTGTACCTTTGGAGTAAGATCCGGTAAATGTTAGAACAAGATTTGTTCTGATCAATTATCTTAGTTTTGATGATAACAATAATATGAATTTTGCTTAAGATAATATGGTACTCTAATCCAATGCAATTTCCTTTTCAGGAAATATATAAAGAGTATGCATAATTCAGCGCTCAGAAGCTTTGTCTCAAAGGGTTCAGCATGCAACATCAGAACATGGTCTGGCAAGACATCAGAAGATGGTCGAAGCAGAATCAGAACATGGGTCTATGGAAGCATCAGAAGAACAAGAGAACAGAAGCACTGAAGTTCTGATGGTATCACGCTCAGAAGCACTTCAAGGTCAGAAGATCAGAAGATGCTATGCACCAAGCTGTTTGACTCTGATGATATTCAAACGTTGTATTCACAAACATCAGATCAGAAGGAAGTACAAGTGGCAAGTTACGCTGACTGACAAAAGGAACGTTAAAAGCTACTAAAGGCTACGTCAGTAGACACAGCGTGAACAAGGCTCGAGGTAGTTGACAAAAGCGTATAACATTAAATGCGATGTTGTACGGAACACGCAAAGCATTAAATGCACTCAACGGTCATCTTCTCCAACGCCTATAAATATGAAGTTCTGATGAGAAGCAAGGTTAACGATTCCGCACCAAAACAACTCATATCAAACTTGCTGAAACGCTGTTCAAATCAAAACTCAGAATCTTCATCTTCATCAAAGCTCACTACATTGCTGTTGTAATATATTAGTGAGATTAAGCTTAAACGTTAAGAGAAATATCACAGTTTGTGATTATCGCTTTTAAGAAGCATTTGTAATACTCTTAGAATTACATTAAGTTGTAAGGAACTAGAGTGATCGTGTGGATCAGAATACTCTAGGAAGTCTTAGAGGTTATCTAAGCAGGTTGTAACTAGAGTGATCGTGTGGATCAGTATACTCTAGAAAAGTCTTAGAGGGTATCTAAGCAGTTGTTCCTGGAGTGATCAGTGTGTGATCAGAAGACTCTGGAAGACTTAGTTGCTGACTAAGTGGAGAACCATTGTAATCCGTGCGATTAGTGGATTAAATCCTCAGTTGAGGTAAATCATCTCTGCGGGGGTGGACTGGAGTAGTTTAGTTAACAACGAACCAGGATAAAAATAACTGTGCAATTTATTTTTATCTGTCAAGTTTTTAAAGCTACACTTATTCAAACCCCCCCCCCCCTTTCTAAGTGTTTTACTATCCTTCAATTGGCATCAGAGCGCCGGTTCTAAGGTGCAAGCACTTAACCGTGTTTAGAAAAGATTCAGGAAGAGAAAAACGCTTCAGTAAAAGATGGTTGATGAAAGTGAAAAGTCTACACCTGCATCTACATCTGGCTCTGCTGAGCAATACAACGGTAACAATGGTTATACTAGACCGCCGGTATTTGATGGTGAAAACTTTGAATACTGGAAAGATAAACTGGAAAGTTACTTTCTTGGTCTAGATGGTGATCTATGGGATCTTCTGATGGATGGTTACAAACATCCAGTAAATGCCAGAGGCGTAAAGCTGACAAGGCAAGAAATGAATGATGATCAGAAGAAGCTCTTCAGGAATCATCATAAATGCAGAACTGTTTTGCTGAATGCTATCTCTCATGCTGAGTATGAGAAGATATCTAACAGGGAAACGGCCTATGACATATATGAGTCCTTGAAAATGACTCATGAAGGAAATGCTCAAGTCAAGGAGACTAAAGCTCTAGCTTTAATCCAGAAGTATGAAGCCTTCAAGATGGAGGATGATGAAGACATTGAAAAGATGTTTTCAAGATTTCAAACTCTTACTGCTGGATTGAGAGTTCTTGACAAGGGATACACCAAGGCTGATCACGTAAAGAAGATCATCAGAAGCTTACCCAGAAGATGGGGTCCTATGGTGACTGCATTCAAGATTGCAAAGAATCTGAATGAAGTTTCTCTGGAAGAGCTTATCAGTGCCTTGAGAAGTCATGAAATAGAGCTGGACGCAAATGAGCCTCAAAAGAAAGGTAAGTCTATTGCATTAAAATCCAATATCAAGAAATGCACTAACGCTTTTCAGGCTAGAGAAGAAGATCCTGAAGAATCAGAATCTGAAGAAGAAGATGAACTGTCCCTGATCTCCAGAAGGCTAAATCAACTCTGGAAGACCAAGCAGAGGAAGTTCAGAGGCTTCAGAAGTTCAAAGAAATTTGAACGTGGAGAATCTTCTGATGACAGAAGATTTGACAAGAAGAAGGTCATGTGCTATGAATGCAATGAGCCGGGACACTTCAAGAATGAATGTCCAAACCTTCAGAAGGAAAATCCCAAAAAGAAGTTTCATAAGAAGAAAGGTCTTATGGCAACCTGGGATGAGTCAGAAGATGATTCAGACTCTGAAGATGAGCAGGCTAACTGTGCGCTGATGGCGACAGAAGATGACGGATCAGAATCTACATCAGAATCAGATTCTGAAGAGGTATTTTCTGAACTTACTAGAGATGAGTTAGTTTCCGGTCTAACTGAACTTCTGGAACTCAAGTCTCAGATTAGTCTCAAATACAAAAAGCTGAAAAAGCTATTTGAATTTGAAACAAAGAAGCTTGAGTTGGAGAATTCTGAATTAAAAGAAAAACTTTTAAAATTATCCAATAATGTTGGATCTCCTTCTGATTCAGAAAAATCCACTCCTAGTCTAAACCATATTCTGAAAGAATATGATTTAAGTTTCAGGAAGTTCTTATCTAGAAGTATTGGCAGAAGTCAGCTAGCTTCTATGATATATGCTGTGTCTTGAAACAAAAGAGTTGGCATTGGTTTTGAGGGTGAAACCCCATACAAACTTGAACCTGTTGATGAAATGAAATTCACATACAAGCCATTGTATGATCAGTTCAAGTATGGCCACTCCCATGATATTAGGCACACTTCACATGCTCAAAGTTTTCACATAACACACACCAAAAAGCATGTGACACAACCTAGGAAATATCATGAAACTCACATTAAAAATTATCATGCTGTTCCTCCTATTGCTTACAATGTTAAACCCAAGTTCAATCAGAACTTGAGAAAATCTAACAAGAAAGGACCCAAGAAAATGTGGGTACCAAAGAAAAAGACTATTTCTTTTGCAGATTCTCTTGGCGACAAAGAAGATAAAAGTCAACATGACATGTCTCCTGGACTCAAGTTGGTCTCAACACTTGAAGGGAAGAAAGATTGTCTTCCAAGTTCTGGTTCTTAAATCTGTTGAAGAAACTATGCTTGCAGGAGATCAGAAAAGAAAGTTTGTTAGTCTTGGAACCATCTGTTTTGTTTGTTTCTATAGCAATGATGTTAAATGCTACAGAATAGACAATATTGAAACATTGATTGTGGACGAATCAATAAATATCTGGTTTGATGATAAACTTGTTTCTGATGAATCAAAGCAGCTTAAGAATTTCTGCAGATACAGTTTTGTCTTATCAGAAGCTGCAAAACAAAGAAGTGAATCTCCAGAAGTTGGCAGTCTCAGAAGCAATAGATCAGAAGATCAAGTTGCTGCATCTCTAGAGAATCTGAGAATTTCTGAAGAACCAACTAACAGAAGATCACTTAGACTTGCATCAGCTTATCCAGAAGATGTGATTCTTGGGAAGAAAGATGATCCTATCAGAACCAGATCATTTCTTAAGAATGACTATCAGAAGCAGTGATCAGAATCAAAAGGCGTAAAGCCTATTCATATTTTACAGCTGTCATCCATTATCTGATGGTGAACACGTGTCTGTGCGGTTAGTACGAAGCGTGCAGTTGAAAAGACGCCTACCTAGGTAACTGTATTTAATCATTTCATTTACCATGCTATCTCTCCTAATGTCATTTCTCATTTAATGCAAAATGATTTAAATTATTTTCAAATCTTTTAAATAGCCCGCTTCAACTTCATTCTTTTCTCCGTTTCTCTTTTTTGTCGTACATTTTTTTGCTGCATCTGTTTCTTTCTTCTTCAAACCCTAGTCCTTGATCTAATCTCACGACATAATCATCATGGACTCTTCCTCTTGTTCATCTTCCTCAAAAGAAAGACTTACTTCTTCACAAATCCTTCTACGAAATTATGAATATGCTCCTTTGAAAACTTGCTTGATACCCACGAAGGACTTGGAGGTTTTATGTGAAACTGCTGTGGACTTCAACAATCTTAAAGCGAATGGCTTTAAGTGTGATGCAAGAATCCTTGAGCAAGGATGGTCCAAGTATCTCAATAGATTGGTTGGTCCAATTTATCCTGATCTTGTGAAGGATTTCTGGGTACATGCAACGGTTACCCCAACGGCCATCATTTCATTCGTGCTAGGGCATGAAGTGGTTATCTCTGAAAAACTGATCAGGAAGCTATACAATCTGAATGATGAAGAAGGTTGGTCTGGTTTTCGACATACATCTGTTGATTGGTCAATAGTTGAAAAACAAATCTCTAAGTCTTCTGGGATTGACTCTAATAACACAGGCACCTTGAGGCCATTTTATAGAGTATGGGCTGAGATTATTCTGGGTTCTCTTCACCACAGAAAAAGGATGCTCTCCTCTTCTTACATCAGTCCAGATCACAAGCACACTCTTTTCTGCATTGGCAAAAAGACTGAGATCAACATCTCTCACATTCTGTTTGAGAATCTGAAGACTTCAATCCTTGAGTCAAGAGAAGAGGAAAGGGCGAAGTACCCTCATCTTCCAAGAACGACTATTCCGTTTGGAAGAATGATTTCAGACATTCTTACTGAAAGCAAAGTGCTGGACTCCATCAGAAAACTCAATGCATCCCATTTGCTTGGAGTTGTTCAAGGTCCCATTTTTAATGGTGTGGATCTGTTCAGATTAGAACTCATTAAAAATGTACCTTCTGTGTGCCCAAGTTTTCCTGACATTCTCTCAAGAAGAGTTGTTGCTGAAGGTTTTGCCTCCCTGTTTCAAGAAGAACTGCATCAGGTTGTCAAGTCTTACCTGGAAGATTGTGTTAGGAAGCAATCAGATATTGATCCTGCTTGGATCCGTGGCAGATTACTTCCGTCCAAGGCTGATCTTCTGAAGAAGGATCAGAAGGAACTAAAGGCTAGGCTAAAAAGAAAAGCCCAAGAAGATGAGGCTGAGAAAGCCAAGAAGTTGAGGGTCACCTATGATCCTGACAAGGTGGACTCTGAAGAACGAAGAGATAAAAGGATCAGAGATTCCTTTCGCAGAACAAGATCTTCTTCTTCTGTACAAATCTCCAGAAAGGTTTTTACTCCACCTCCTTCTGTCCCTAAACCATCTTTCCAATCACCTCCATCTGAACCAAAAGTAAACTTCACCTTACCAAATCCTTCTCCATCATCCTTCTCCTCTCCCATTCTAAACCCCACACCTTTAAGTATTCTTCCCCCAACTCCTTCTGATAAATCCTTCTCACCAATTCCCTTTACAAATACTTCACCCTCTTCTCAATCCATCCCTTCTTATATTCCACCCTCATCAATCATTCTCTCAGATATCCCTTCTTCCTCATCCACCGCACCTCTACCTTCTATATCCCATCCCTTACCTACCAGAAAATCCAAACCTTACTGTCTTCTCTACCCTGACTACAAATTCACCTTCAATCCGCCTGAACCTGAACCCTATACCTACCTGGAACTTTTCAGACATAAGGTGATTAGCAGTCTAGACCTTCTGAAGGATGCATTTCTAAATGGTCTGGATGATGTTTCTACAGGAAATCTCTGGAGAAGATTTCGCAAGGATTTTCAAACAGAAGCAATGGGAGTACAGAAAAGACAAGTGGCTGCTGCCCCTGGTTACCCTGGTTACCTTCTGGAGGATGATAATGGTATATACTACCATCCTCTCAGAAATTGTGTTGCTGCTGAGGAGAAGCCCTTTGTGGATGAATTAGAAGTAGCAAGACTGGCTGCTGAAATGGAAGCAAATCCATGCAGGGATATTGTTATCTTTATTCCTGAGTATCCTGTTCTGCTCGGAGATTTCAAGACTCTCTTTGACTATCTGAGGGAAAACCCGTCTGAGAAAGACCCAAGCTTGGTCATTCCAGAAGTTGTTGACCCACCAGAAGTTGAAGGTCCTTCTGCTCCCAGGAATCTAGCTGCCATTCTTCAGGCACTTGAGAATGGAGACTTGGAAATTCCTGCTGCAGAATATGGAGATGCTTCTATGCAAGAAGCAGATGCTGAAGATCATGTTGCTAAACCTGTTCCTGTTGAGGAAATCCCTGCAAATGATCTATCCATGGAAGCTACAGATCAACTTGCTATTCATGTGGTTGAAAGCGGTGAAGCTTCTTCTGATGAACCTTGTCGTCTTGCAAGGACTCTGGAAGAAATTCAGAGGAGACAGGATGAGCAAAGCTTACTCAATGATGAGTATAGAGCTTTCATGGTGAGGCAAGAAGGACACAACAATGAGGTTCAAGAGATGCTGACCAAGATCTTGTCAAGACTAGGGCCATCTTAGATTGAGTCTGTGTTGTTTCTTTCTTTTCGTTGCATCTGTTTTGTTTTGTGCATCTGATCTTTCTTATCTTCATGTACTTCCATAACTGCTGTTTGAACTTCAATGAAATCATCTCCTTCCTCCGTGTGTTTCGTTTGTTTATCTCTGAATCTTTTTTGCTTTTTGATGTTATGACAAAAAGGGGGAGAAGATAAATGATAAATGATTTGATTAATCTATCAGTTGCTGGGTAAAGCTCCCACACATTTACTAACGAGAACTGCAAGTTCTATATGGTTTAAGTGTTTTGCAGGTATAAAGAAGTGAAGAGAATCTTCAAAGCAAACACAAGAAGAAAAACCATGGAAACTGAAGCAAGCTGAGTGCTATCAAGCTTCAGAAATCAGAAGCAAGAAAGAAGAATGAATCAGAAGCACTGATAATAGAATTTAATCCATATTTGTCTATTTGATCTGACAAAATTCTATTTGCTCTGATACATTATTTTAGCCTATATGGCTCTGATACATATCATGTGTTCTAATATACATTTTATGTTCTGACTCGTTCATGCTGACTTTTGTCGTTTAGTTTTTGTTCTGTAACATTTCAGGATGTAGAGATGCTCAGATGATGCTCTGGTACATTCAACAATGTTCTGATACAAATCTAGCATGAAGTGATGTTGGTAGAAATTCAAAGCTCTGAAGCTATCCGAGGGAAGCAGAAATCAGAAGCTGTGAAGGTTCTAAAGATCCAGAAAACTCAAGTTCTGAAGCTGTCCTAAATGGAAGCAGAAATCAGAAGCTGTGAATGTTCAGAAGATCAAAGAAATTCAAGTTCTGAAGCTGTCCTAGATGGAAGCAGAAATCAGAAGCTGAGAATGTTCAGAAGATCAAAGAAATTCAAGTTCTGAAGCTGTCCTAGATGGAAGCAGGAATCAGAAGCTGTGAGTGTTCTAGGAATCTAAAGAAATTCTAGTTCTGAAGCTGTCCAATGGAAGCAGAAGTCAGAAGCTATGAATTCTCTGAAGACAGAAGCTTATATGATCGTCTCTACCGAAATAATCAGGGAAGTCTTTTATTAAAGTTCTTCGAGTATTTATTTCAGGGGGAGATTATTTATCTCAGGGGGAGATTGTTAATCTCAGGGGGAGACATATTCATATGCTTATGCTATAGCTGTGTAATTTGTCTTTTGCCGTCTGTTCTTTCTGATCGCAAATTCATATCATTTATATATGTTTTTGTCATCATCAAAAAGGGGGAGATTGTTAGAACAAGATTTGTTCTGATCAATTATCTTAGTTTTGATGATAACAATAATATGAATTTTGCTTAAGATAATATGGTACTCTAATCCAATGCAATTTCCTTTTCAGGAAATATATAAAGAGTATGCATAATTCAGCGCTCAGAAGCTTTGTCTCAAAGGGTTCAGCATGCAACATCAGAACATGGTCTGGCAAGACATTAGAAGATGGTCGAAGCAGAATCAGAACATGGGTCTATGGAAGCATCAGAAGAACAAGAGAACAGAAGCACTGAAGTTCTGATGGTATCACGCTCAGAAGCACTTCAAGGTCAGAAGATCAGAAGATGCTATGCACCAAGCTGTTTGACTCTGATGATATTCAAACGTTGTATTCACAAACATCAGATCAGAAGGAAGTACAAGTGGCAAGCTACGCTGACTGACAAAAGGAACGTTAAAAGCTACTAAAGGCTACGTCAGTAGACACAGCGTGAACAAGGCTCGAGGTAGTTGACAAAAGCGTATAACATTAAATGCGATGCTGTACGGAACACGCAAAGCATTAAATGCACTCAACGGTCATCTTCTCCAACGCCTATAAATATGAAGTTCTGATGAGAAGCAAGGTTAACGATTCCGCACCAAAACAACTCATATCAAACTTGCTGAAACGCTGTTCAAATCAAAACTCAGAATCTTCATCTTCATCAAAGCTCACTACATTGCTGTTGTAATATATTAGTGAGATTAAGCTTAAACGTTAAGAGAAATATCACAGTTTGTGATTATCGCTTTTAAGAAGCATTTGTAATACTCTTAGAATTACATTAAGTTGTAAGGAACTAGAGTGATCGTGTGGATCAGAATACTCTAGGAAGTCTTAGAGGTTATCTAAGCAGGTTGTAACTAGAGTGATCGTGTGGATCAGTATACTCTAGAAAAGTCTTAGAGGGTATCTAAGCAGTTGTTCCTGGAGTGATCAGTGTGTGATCAGAAGACTCTGGAAGACTTAGTTGCTGACTAAGTGGAGAACCATTGTAATCCGTGCGATTAGTGGATTAAATCCTCAGTTGAGGTAAATCATCTCTGCGGGGGTGGACTGGAGTAGTTTAGTTAACAACGAACCAGGATAAAAATAACTGTGCAATTTATTTTTATCTGTCAAGTTTTTAAAGCTACACTTATTCAAACCCCCCCCCCCTTTCTAAGTGTTTTTCTATCCTTCAGTAAACTCTTAGGTTTCATCGCCAGCAGCAAAGGTATTGAAGTTGATCCTGCTAAGGTCAAAGCCATTCAAGAAATGCCCATACCCCGTACCGAGAAACAAGTCAGAGGATTCTTGGGACGTCTGAATTACATAGCCAGATTTATTGCCCATATGACTACTACTTGTGTGCCGATCTTCAAATTGTTGAAGAAAGATCAAGTGGAAAGATGGAACGACAAATGCCAGTTAGCCTTTGATAAGATCAAAGAATATCTTCAAAAACCACCAATCTTGTTACCACCAGTGGAAGGAAGACCTCTGATAATGTACCTAACAGTGTTAGAAGATTCAATGGGGTGTGTACTGGGGCAACATGACGAGTCTGGCCGAAAGGAGCATGCAATCTACTATCTTAGTAAAAAGTTTACCGATTTTGAAACAAGATACTCACTGCTCGAGAAAACTTGCTGTGCCTTAGCATGGGCGGCTCGCCGACTAAGACAGTATATGCTAAACCATACCACTTTCCTGATCTCCAAAATGGATCCTATCAAGTATGTGTTCGGAAAACCTGCTCTCTCTGGAATAATAACAAGATGGCAAATGATCTTAACAGAGTATGACATCCAATACACTTCGCAAAAAGCGATCAAAGGAAGTGTGGTAGCTGATCATCTGGCTCATCAAGCAGTGGATGATTATCAAGCGTTGAACTTTGACTTCCCAGATGAAGACATTATGCTAGTTACTGACTACAAACAACCAGGACCGGAGGAAAGACCCGAGCCAGGATCCCGATGGACTATGGTTTTTAATGGAGCTTCTAATGCACTTGGCAATGGCATCGGAGCTGTGATCATTTCTCCTACAGGAGGACATACACCATTCACTGCCAGATTATGCTTCAACTGCACTAACAATATAGCCGATTATGAAGCATGTATTCTGGGTCTCAAAGCTGCAATTGATCTAAGAATCAAGTTCCTGGAGGTCTACGGAGACTCGACGCTTGTAATTTATCAAGTCAAAGAGGAATGGGACACAAAGCACCCGAATCTAATTCCATACAAAGAATATGTGCTGAGTTTTATTCCTTACTTTGAAGAAATCACTTTTGAACACATCCCGCGCGAAGAAAATCAACTAGCGGATGCTCTAGCTACCATGTCATCTATGTTCAAAGTCAGGTGGGACAATGAGGCGCCAATGATCACCATTTACAGACAGGATGAACCAGCCTATTGCAATGAGATTGATACCGAATGAATGGAAGAAAAACCATGGTTCCATGAGGTGAAAAGATATCTCGAAGCTCAGGAGTGCCCTGAAGGGGCATCCATTAACGATAGAAAGTTTCTAAGAAGATTTGCTGCCAAATTCTTTCTAAGTAATGGAATCCTGTACAAACGCAACCATGACTCGACTTTGCTTCGTTGTGTAAACAAGATGGAAGCGGAACAGATTATGGAAGATATACACGATGGTGCCTTTGGTACTCATTCAAGTGGACATACAATGGCTAAAAAGATCTTAAGAGCAGGTTATTACTGGTCTACCATGGAGACAGACTGCCATCGTCACTCCAGAACTTGCCACAAATTCCAGATATATGCCGACAAAGTACATGTACCTCCAGTCCCATTAAACGTTCTGACGGCTCCTTGGCCTTTTGCAATGTGGGGTATTGATATGATTGGAGAAATCAAGCCTACTGCCTCCAACAGACATTGCTTTATCCTGGTCGCTATTGATTACTTCACAAAGTGGATAGAAGCAGCCTCGTTTGCTTCAGTCACCAAGAATGTTGTGGCCCGGTTTATCAAGCACAATCTCATTTGTCGGTATGGCATCCCTGAAAGGATCGTCATGGACAATGGCACAAATTTAAACAACAGAATGATTACTGAACTCTGCACACAGTTCAAGATTAAACATCATAATTCCTCTCCATATCGACCAAAGATGAATGGCGCGGTGGAAGCTGCCAACAAGAACATTAAGAAAATCATACAAAAGATGACAGTAACCTACAAAGACTGGCATGAGATGTTACCTTTTGCTCTTCATGGTTATCGCACATCAGCGCGTACTTCAACAAGGGCAACTCCATTCTCCTTAGTCTATGGTATGGAGGCCGTTCTTCCAATTGAAATTCAGATTCCTTCCCTAAGGATTATGAAAGAAGCCGATCTAGATGAAGACGATTGGATTCAGACTCGGTTGGACCAGATTAACTTGATCGATGAAAAGAGGCTCGCAGCTATTTGTCATGGTCAGTTGTACCAGAAGCGTATGATCAAAGCCTTCAACAAGAAAGTCAAAAGTCAGGCATATCAAACCGGTGATTTGGTTTTCAAACGCATTATCTTACCACAAGGTGACCCCAGAGGCAAGTGGACTCCCACTTATGAGGGACCGTTTGTAATCAAGAAGGTATTCTCCGGCGGAGACATGTTGCTTACCACTATGGACGGCGAGGATTTCCCACACCCTGTAAATGCGGACATAGTCAAGAAGTACTTCGCTTAAAGAAAAACTCGCTAAGTTGAAAACCTGAAAGGGCGACTTAGGCAAAAATGAGCGTCTCGGTGGATTGAAAACCTGAAAAGGCGATCCAGGCAAAAGTTAGAGACTAAATAATAATTATCCCGGTAGGCTGAAAACCTGAAAAGGCAGCCTAGGCAAAAGTTAGGGAATAAAGCGTACGACTATGTCCCGTTTGGCTACCTACTCACCTTCAAGGTTCAGCACATCAAAGGTACCAATCAGTCCAATCACTTTCTTCCAACAAGTGAGGGATGAGATACTCGAAGACAGATTGGCAATAGCAGAATTGAAACTTGACTGGATTGTTTTCACATAGCTATTTCTCTTTATAAGTACTTTTCAAAGCTTTATGACAATTTCCTACTACTAGGATTTTGTCTCCTTGTACTAATCCGCCTATTATGGCTCTCTTTCAAAATCAATGCAGCTCATGCTCAAAATCAATGTTTTCACTTTTTTATGTTTTTGAATACGTAAACGTCCCAATGATAATTTTGAATGAACATATGCATTTGAATATGACTGATGTTTATAAGAAAAACAGGAATAGCATTCAGGTAATGTCCCAATCATCTGGACATCATCCCGAAACCAGCATCAGAAGAAAAGCTCCCCAACAGAGATGCATTTCTCAGCAAATTCCTCAATGAGATTTTTCTCTCCAACAAAGTGATTCGAGAAATCTTATTCCCCAGCAGGGCTGTTCAAGATCACTATCCCCAGAAAGTGTGATCCTCCACACCAAGGCTTGGTCAAATAGTGCATCGGAGGATTACGCATCTTTCTTAAGGTGCATCAAAATCAGAACTTTCAAACTACCTTCATCTCCAAGCAGTAGTTAAAGATCCCTCAACAGAGTACTCTGGTCCGTAAGGAAGTTCCCCAACCGAGTATACTCGAACAAGATAGCAAAGATCATCAACAATCACAATGCCTTCGTTTCCAAAATAGCAAGCAGAGATTTATTTTCCCAACCAGAAGTTTGATACGCTCTAAACTGCATAAGTCATACATCATACGCATATTCATACATAGCATATAATGTTTCATGACAAACGCATACATAACATGCACATTTCTCATTTAGCTTGAGAATCTCAACATATACATTACATGCATCATAACATTGCATGTCACTAACTTGATTTTTTCAGGTGGACGAATATCCTCAGAAAAGTTGTTCTCAATTACATGCAGTGTTCCCCTGAATTCTGTTCAGACGAACATTCCTCTCAGATATAATCAAGCCAAAGATTCATTTTGAAGGGATCTCTCTTTCCAAATCACCTATCAACTCAAAAAACAAGCAACACATATCTAAGTCGATACCTTGGACGGTTCCTTAATGATCTACCTTCAGATCTAAGTCGATACCTTGGACGGTTCCTTAATGATCTACCTTCAGATCTAAGTTGATACCTTAGACGGTTCCTTAAAGCAGTCAATCTTCAAGATCCAAAGCGGATACCTCAGATGGTTGCACAACGATCAACCTTCAAAGATCTAAGTCGATACCTCAGACGGTTCCACAACGATCAACCTTCAAAGATCTAAAGCTGATGCCTCAGACGGTTCCACATAGATAAACTTTCAAAATCTAAAGCGGAAAAACTTTGGACAATTCCGTAACGATCAGCCTCCTAGACTTAAAGCGGTAACCTCGGACGGTTCTGAAACGGTCAACACAGAGGTTTTCAAATCCTTCATCAAGATATAATCAATGGATTCATTCTGATGAACAAACCATCAACACATCTGCCAGATGGCATCTGAAAGCCCATCTCAGGTAATGTTTCGATCGGCCAACAACATTTCTCAGACAACATTCAAAGGCAAATTCCAGCATCACTTCCGGTGGAGGTAAGTGCAAATTTTCAGGGCATCTAAATATTCAATCATCTTCTACCTTCATATTCCAATCAGGTTTAAGAAGATTGAATAGGGGCAACTGTTATACCCCAAAATTTGCCCGCATCTTTTTCAAAAAAGAAGGCAACAGACTTCTGTCTAAAAATTGAGAGTTTCATATAATCTTGGATTTTATTTCATAAATATCCTGATTTTTATGAATACTCGGTTTTTAGAATTTTTATTATACGGTATTTTGGCTCGCTGTTGAATTTATTCTTACACAAACACCAATTACTGTTTATCACTTCACACACGCTGTTTATTTGAGATTTATTTACAGATAAATAGTACTGACGCAATTGGTACAGAATTAAATTTTGCAGGCGCAGAGTCTGGGGATTCAGACTGTACTGGTAACGAGTAAATTATTGTTAGTTTTTTGTTTCCCACTAATTCTTGTACTATATTCTATTATTTTCAAAATCTTTTCCTTTCTTTTCAAATCTCTTTCTTTCAAAATCAAATCTTAACTTTATTCTACACATCTCTCTTTTTCAAATCCTACCATACACTTTCTTTCAAATCCTACTACCACTCAAGTTTTCCTTTTTTGTACAGAATCACTTCATTCCCCAACGTCCCTATCCTTCTTTTCACTCTATAAATACCTCTCATTTTTTCCATAAATTCTCACATCAAATTTCTACTCATCTCTCAAATTTCTACGTCATATTTATTTTCTCTTCTTCCCCGGCAAAAATGGCGAAGTGGATGGATACGTGTTTTCTTATGGTCATCACTGTCTTGGTGGTGATCATGTCCTTTTTCTGTCTGCATAGTCCTGAAAAATGCGGACCTGGGTTGCTTACACTCCTGATCATCTATATGTTATTATTCATAGCATGGGTTTTTAATCGTCATTTTTAAAGTTTGTCGTATCTTTTGTTTTCAAAATAATGTACCGTTTATTTGTCGTACTGTTCATTATATTATGTAATATTTGTACTGTCAGTATTAAATGTCGTACTATCTGTCGTACTGTAGTTTAATTATCCAGATAATATTTTGTGTGTTTTCTGCTAATTAAATATTTATTTCTCTGTGCATTGAATATTTTTCAAGGTTATTATTGGTAATTTTGTTCGCGTACGGTATATTTTATTTATTTATTATGTTTGTGTTTTTTCTAACAACTCATGTAAATAAATTTTCACCATTAACACAACAAAAAAACAAAAAGAAAAAATTAACTTTAACTGTTGAATTTTCACTTTAACTGTTACGTTAATGCCCGGACAGCCAGTTGACAGTCAAACCCGCTGACAGTGCAATTCTCCGTGTTTTGTACCATCAATCAAATCAACCTTTTTGCATTTCAAAATTCCAAGATTTTTGTTCTAGAAGTCTTCTGATAATCACATGATCAGCAGAGACTCAGCACTGCACAAAAATCAGGTACGCTTAACTGTCTCCTACACAAACAGTCCCTAACTAGGGTTTTTGTTTTTTTTCAGGAGAACAAGTTTTTTTGAGACCTCAAATGGATTTCATGGACCTCCATATATCTCAAAGTACCACCATACAAATTTTCAAACTTCAATTCGCTCAGACGCACAGTCAGCAGCTCAAACAGTCAACAGACGACCAGTTTGACCAAAAACGTCAACAGACAGTCAAAAATGAAATTTTTTGTCAACATCCACATTTTGTCAAAAGATTCATCATTTGATCATTGGTTGATCATAATTCATCAAGAAAAGATCAAAAATCAGCAAAACCCTAAGTTTCAAAATTAGGGTTTTCTCCTAAAAAGTCAACTGAACTTTGACTGACCATAACTCTCTCCTTGTTCATTCAAAAAATTCCAACCAAAGCTTATTTTGAAGGAAATTCAATTATCTTTCAAATGCAATTGATCCCATGGTCATTGGATTCACCATTTGAAAAATATGAGCTCAGACATTACAGGTCATTTTCAAAGTCAACAAAAAGTGGTTTTTTGTCAAAGGCCATAACATCAAGATAACTTCTCCAAATGAAATTCCAAAGTAGCTTGTAGAGGACATCTTGAGGTTTCTAAAAAGTACAAGAACTCCTTCATATGATAAAAATTGAGGGATTTATGCCTTGTTGAAGTTGGCTATATTTTGGGAAAATGCATGAAACCAACATTGATCAAAAATGTTTTTTTTTCCAAAAGGGGCCAAGTTTCCATGATCCAAACATGATTCTAACAATGCTAAGGGCCTCCCACGACCAACCTAAGGCCCATAGCATTTTTATTTCTTTTTTGGTTAATTTTATTACATTTAAAGTTAAATTGAAAAAGAAATGGTGAAGGATAATGATACATAGCTTTGATCTTAAGCTAAAGTCATCAAGAATTGATTCCACTATGCAGCATGAAGGTACATAGCAGACCTAGAGCAAGAGGTTGAAGGAAATTCAAAGCCATGGCCAAAGAATTCAAACTTTTTTATATTAAAGAATTCAAAAGTTCAAAGATCATCAATGCTTGGTAGCTTAGTTTTGAAGCTTATTCATTGCTTATAAATGAACTAGGACATTTCAGTAACATAGACACACAATTGCAGAATCAAATCCATGCTTGTAACACACTTGTATCACACTTGAAATTTTGCAAGAAATTTAAAATTCGAATTTTAAGTTTCAGTTAGTTTCAATCCAAACTAAGTATTCAAACATCATCTCTGAACTTCATTGAACCTATCCAAATAAGTTTTAAGCATCAAAACCTCACAAATCGAGCCACACAAGCCACGGTTTGTTCAAACATAAATCACCTCATATCTGATCATTCATGCATGTTTAACAAGATGTAGACATATATTTGAGTTTAGTTTGATGTACTGATCGTTTCTGGAAGTTTAATTGAGGTTTGGATGCTTGTATACGAAATTGCCATTCTAGGGTTCTTGAGCTCCATTTTAGGGTTATTCGATTTAGGCAAAATTAGAAGAAACAAGATGCATATTTAAACTCAGTGAATCAAGGCTAACAGAATGAACAGGTCGCGAAATATTTTTGTGTAGGTTTACCCTTATTCGCTATTTTGCAGGAATGAAGCTCATCTATTACAGCGCTTTTGGAAGAAAACGCTGTTAAAAGTGGAGTCTGGAGGTAGAAGACGAAGATGTGGCTTGCTCTGGTTGGTTGATTTGCGCGCGCGTGCATTTTGAAGCTCAGACCAATCACATGCGTTGCGTTCCACTATCATATCATGAGCCTTATAATCTCAGCCATCAGATTTCATTAACTCAAGATCCAATGCTCTAGCCTTGCCAGTCCATACCATAGACTCTCTCAATAACCACACCAGATTATTAATTATATATTTTCCATTTTATTTTATTTACTTTGCAAAATTAATTTAAAATTGTTTAAAAAATCAAAAAAATATAATAAAAATATTTTTAGGTTTATAAAATAATCTATTATTTTTTGACACAAAAATATTTAATTTTTATTAATAATTAAAATATTTTGTTTAATCAATTAGTATATTTATATATTTGCTTTTTAATTATTTCAACCTATCAAAAAAATCAGAAAAAATTTGTTCTTTTTATTAAATTTAGTTTATATATTATAGACTAATTTTGTACATATTTAGAATATTTTTCTTTTGAAGTTTTAATTATTTGTATAATTGTTATATAATTATATGTTAATTAGCTTAATAAATTTTCAAAACAACTTCAAAAAATCCAAAAAAAATTAGTTTTATTTTAAAATTAATTAATAAGCAATATGAACATATTTTAGACTTAATTTTTAGGTTTAAATTTTATTTCTACCTTTTTCTCATTTTAATTAAATTAATTATGCATTAATTTTAATTAAAATCAACCATACAAAAAATCCAAAAAATACTTCCTTTTATCTTATTGCAATTTAAATTCATAGATAAGTGTATAGGTTGTCAAAATCATGTAAATAGCGTAGTTTACATTTCCCGCACAATCGATGTAATAGCATAGATTTACTTTCCGCATTTTACATTCCCGCACTTTAAATTTCTGTACATATAAAACTGCGTGTATGTCAAAGATAAAAACTGAAGCGTTAGGTCACTAACTTCAAAGATAAAAATATCTGAATCAGAACACAATCACACTTGCACCTCTTAGGGTAATCCCTCTGTTACTCTTTTCAAAAAAATCAAATTCTATTGTTTCAAATGCAAAATCAAACTTTTGTTTACATCCGGTCAAAGGAGAATTTTCTAAAAGAAATGGGAAAGGACCTTATAAACTTAGGGTAGATCTCCTAATTGCTTGCTCAAATCAAAACAAACAAATGTCTCATATATCATTGTTTTTCAAAATAAAACTTTCAAAAAAGACAATACTTGGTATATATCCAAACAAGGATCATTACGAAGTTAAAGCTCTTTTTTCAAAACATCTTTCGAAAGATAAAACACTTTGTATACATCCGCACAAGGATCATTACAAAGCCAATTTACAAAGGTATTTTAAAACCACATACAAGCATTTCAAGGCAAGACAAATGATTCAAAACAAGTGAGCTAAGCAATTAAGAGCCCATGGATAACCATGGATACAAAGGGGTGCTAATACCTTCCCTTTGTATAACCTACCCCCGAACCCAAAATCTCTTAAAGGTCCTTTTCTGTTTCTTTTATAAACCTTTCCTTAATTGGATAAAATAAAAGTCGGTGGCGACTCTCTGATTTTCAAAAACTCAAAAACAAAAGAAGAGTCAGTTCGTATCTCTCTCACACGAGATCGAGATAGAAAAAACCGAGGGCGACAGGGTCCAATGGTGACTGCTTTCAAAATTGCCAAGAACCTGAATGAAGTCTCTCTTGAAGAGTTGATCAGTGCTCTAAGGAGTCATGAAATTGAGCTCGATGCTAATGAACCTCAGAAGAAAGGTAAGTCTATTGCGTTAAAATCTAATTATAAAAAATGTACTAACGCATTTCAGGCAGAAGAACAAGATTTTGAAGAATCAGAATCAGAGGAAGAAGAAGATGAATTGTCCATGATCTCCAGAAGGGTAAACCAACTCTGGAAGAGCAAACAAAGGAAGTTCAAGAACTTCAGAAGTTCTAAGAAGCCTGAAAGAGGAGAATCTTCTGGAAGCAGAAGATCTGACAAGAAGAAGGTCACATGCTATGAATGCAATGAGCCTGGTCACTACAAGAATGAGTGTCCAAAGCTTCAGAAGGAGAAGCCCAAGAAGAAGTTTCATAAGAAGAAGGGTCTTATGGCAACTTGGGATGATTCAGATTCATCAGAATCAGACTCTGAAGGCGAGCAGGCAAACATTGCGCTGATGGCTACTATGGATGATGAAGCAGAATCTACATCAAAATCAGAATCTGACTCTGAAGAGGTATTTTCTGATCTAACTAGAGAAGAGCTTGCTTCCAGTTTAGCTGAAATTCTTGAAATCAAGGCTAAGCTTAGTATCAAGTACAAAAAGCTGAGAAAGCTCTTTGTATCTGAAACTAAGAAGCTTGAATTAGAAAATTCTGAACTTAAAGAAAAAGTTTTAAAACTATCCAAAGATGCTCAGTCATCTTCTGGTTCAGAAGAATCTATTCCAAGCTTGAACCATATTCTTAAAGAATATGACTTGAGTTTCAGGAAATTCTTATCTAGAAGTATTGGCAGAAGTCATCTTGCTTCTATGATATATGCTGTTTCTGGAAACAAGAGAGTTGGCATTGGCTATGTGGGTGATACCCCATACAAACCTGAACCCGTAGATGATATGAAAATCACATACAAGCCATTGTATGATCAGTTCAAGTATGGCCACTCCCATGATATTAGGCTCACTTCACATGCCAAAAGCTTTCATGTTACACACACTAAGAAGCATGTGACACAACATAGAAAATATCATGCTGCTAAACCTAAGGAATATCATGTTGTACCTCCTGTTGTTTATCATGCTAAACCCAAGTTCAATCAGAACTTGAGGAAAACTAACATGAAAGGACCCAAGAAGTTATGGGTACCTAAGGAGAAGATAATTTATGTTGCAGATATCCTTGGCAGCAAAGAAGAAAAAGCAAAGCATGTCATGGTACCTGGACTCTGGGTGCTCGCAGCACATGACGGGAAGAAGGTCTATGTTCCAAGACCTGGTGCTTAAGTCCGCTGGAGAAGTAAAGTTTGGAGGAGATCAGAAGGGCAAGATAATTGGCTCAGGAACCATAAGTACTGGTAACTCTCCTTCCATATCTAATGTACTTCTTGTAGAAGGATTAGCGCATAACTTATTGTCCATAAGTCAATTAAGTGACAATGGTTATGACATAATCTTCAATCAAAAGTCTTGCAAGGTTGTAAGTCAGAAGGATGGCTCAATCCTATTTACAGGAAAGAGAAAGAACAACATTTACAAGATTGATCTTCAAGATCTTAAGAATCAGAAGGTAACTTGTCTTATGTCTGTTAGCGAAAAGCAATGGGTCTGGCACAGAAGATTAGGCCATGCTAGTTTGAGAAAGATTTCTCAGATTAACAAACTAAATCTGGTCAGAGGACTCCCAAATCTGAAATATAAATCAGATGCTCTTTGCAAAGCATGTCAGAAGGGAAAGTTCTCCAAACCTGCATTCAAGTCTAAGAATGTTGTTTCTTCCTCTAGGCCGCTAGAACTTCTGCACATTGATCTGTTTGGCCCAGTCAAAACAGCTTCTGTCAGAGGGAAGAAATATGGATTAGTCATCGTAGATGATTATAGCCGCTGGACATGGGTAAAGTTCTTGAAACACAAAGATGAGTCTCATTCAGTGTTTTTTGACTTCTGCACTCAGATTCAATCTGAGAAAGAGTGTAAAATCCTAAAGGTCAGAAGTGATCATGGTGGCGAATTTGAGAATAGATTATTTGAGATTTATTTCAAAGAAAATGGTATTGCCCATGATTTCTCTTGCCCTAGAACTCCACAGCAAAATGGAGTTGTAGAGCAAAAGAATAGGACTCTACAAGAAATGGCCAGAACCATGATCAACGAAACCAATATGGTTAAGCATTTCTGGGCAGAAGCAATAAATACTGCATGTTATATTCAGAATAGAATCTCTATAAGACCTATTCTTAATAAGACTCCTTATGAATTGTGAAAGAACAGAAAGCCCAACATTTCATATTTTCATCCTTTTGGATGTACTTGTTATATTCTGAACACCAAGGATCATCTGAGTAAGTTTGATTCTAAGGCACATAAGTGTTTCCTTCTTGGATATTCTGAACGCTCAAAAGGCTACAGAGTATACAATACTGAAACATTGATTGTTGAAGAGTCAATTAATATCATATTTGATGATAAGCTTGGTCTTGAAAAGCCAAAGCAGTTTGAGAATTTTGCAGATATTGAAGTCTGTGACTCAGAAGATGCAGAACCCAGAAGCAAAGGATCAGAAAATCAAGTTGCTGCTTCTTTAGAGAATCTCAAAATTTCTGAAGAACCAACTATCAGAAGATCTTCGAGACTCACCTCTGCTCACTCAGAAGATGTCATTCTTGGAAAGAAAGAAGATCCTATCAAAACCAGATCATTCCTTAAGAACAATGCAGAAGGTCAATTAGGTCTTGTTTCTCTGATCGAGCCAACTTCTGTTGATCAAGCTCTAGAAGATGCAGACTGGATAATTTCCATGCAAGAAGAACTTAATCAGTTTACTAGGAATGATGTATGGGATCTTGTTCCTAGAACAAAAGGATTCAATATCATTGGAACCAAGTGGGTCTACAGAAACAAGTTAAGCGAAAAAGGAGAAGTTGTAAGAAACAAAGCCAGACTGGTTGCTCAGGGCTATAGTCAGCAAGAAGGGATTGACTATACAGAAACCTTTGCACCAGTGGCCAGGTTAGAATGTATTCTCTTATTAATTTCTTTTGCCACTCAACATAACATCACTTTATATCAGATGGATGTTAAGAGTGCCTTCTTAAATGGTTATATAGAAGTAGAAGTATATGTTCACCAACCTCCTGGTTTTGAAGACTCTAAGTCTCCAGAACATGTTTTCAAATTAAAGAAATCATTGTATGGATTGAAGAAAGCTCCTAGAGCTTGGTATGAAAGATTAAGTTCTTTCCTTCTGAACAATGGTTTCACTAGAGGACAAGTGGATACTACTCTCTTCTATAAAACCTTTAAGAAATATATTTTAATTTGTCAAATTTATGTTGATGATATTATCTTTGGAACATCTAATGCTACACTTGGAAAAGAGTTTGCTAAGTCTATGCAGGCTGAGTTTGTAGATGAGCATGATGGGAGAACTCAAGTACTTTCTTGGGATTCAAATCAATCAAACTTCTGATGGAACATATGTTCATCAAACGAAGTATGTGAAAGAACTTCTGAAGAAGTTTAATCTTTCTGAAAGCAAAGAGGCCAAAACTCCTATGCATCCAACGTGTGTCCTAGGTAAGGATGAGGTAAGTAAGAAGGTGGATCAGAAGTTGTACAGAGGTATGATTGGATCTCTTCTATATCTCACTGCTTCTAGACCTGATATTTTATTCAGTGTTTTCCTGTGTGCAAGATTCCAATCAGATCCTAGAGAATCTCACTTAACAGTTGTTAAGAGAATTCTGAGGTATCTGAAAGGTACTACTAATG
The DNA here is from genome assembly GCF_029867415.1 of Vicia villosa. NCBI lineage: Eukaryota > Viridiplantae > Streptophyta > Magnoliopsida > Fabales > Fabaceae > Vicia > Vicia villosa. Next base: position 33,218,084 of record NC_081184.1, read on the forward strand.
TTGGTTTAGTCTACAGAAGATCTAAAGAGTACAACTTAGTAGGCTACTGTGATGCTGATTACGCTGGAGATAGAATTGAAAGAAAGAGTACTTCTGGAAGTTGTCAATTTCTTGGAAGTCATCTGATCTCCTGGTACAGTAAGAAGCAAGCTACCATTGCCCTCTCTACTACAGAAGCAGAATATGTTGTTGCTGCTGGATGTAGTACACAGATGCTCTGGATGAAGAGTCAGCTAGAAGATTATCAGATATATGAGAGTAACATTCATATCTTCTGTGATAATACTTCTGCTATATGTTTATCTAAGAATCCAATCTTATATTCCAAAGCTAAACATATTGAGATCAAACATCATTTCATTAGGGACTATGTTTAGAAGGGTGTTCTATCTTTGAACTTTGTTGATACAGACCATCAATGGGCTGATATCTTTACAAAACCCCTTGCTGAAGATAGGTTTAAGTTCATTCTGAAGAATATCAGTATGGATTTATGCCCAGAATGAGAAGATGAGAAGTTCTGATGTATGGATTAGTTTTGAAATGAGTTTGTTTTATCTTCTTATAAGAAATTCTGATGTTAATCAATTAGAAGTTCTGATTCTGTTATTACTAACGTTTCATTATCTAAGTTGATTCAGAAGTTCTTTTAAAGCAAAACAGCTGTCACCAGCTTTCCAGATGTTGAACACGTGTTCACTATATTTGGACAAGCATGCGTACAGTTGAGGAGACGCCGCCCTAGGTAACTGTGCAAATCATTTCAAATATTAAGTTATCTCTCCTAACGTCATTTCTCATTAAATGCATTTGATTATATGTTTTCTGTAATCATATTCATTCAAACGCATATTGCATTTCATTTCAAATCCGTCTCTATATAAACTCATCCTCATAACAATTCATCTCTTTACATTCTCGTTCTTCATTCATTGTCTTTTTCGTTCATCTCTCCTTCTCATTGTTGCATAAACCCTAGTTTCTAAACTGGGTCTCAGAATTCATGATTTCATCCTCAATTACTCAACAAAAAATGTCTTCATCACATCTTGTTCAACGCAAATATGGATATCATCCTTTGAAGACTTGTTCTATTCCTAATGAGGAACTGGAAGTTCTTTGCGAAACTATGGTGGATTTCGACAATCTATTGGAACATGGTTGTAAAACAAAGGAAGCAATGTTGGTTCAAGGTTGGTCAAGTTACTTTGAAAGACTGGTTGGACCAGTTTATCCTCTCCTGGTGATGGATTTATGGACTTATGCAACAGTTACTCCAACTGCTATCATCTCCTTCGTATTAGGGCATGAAGTTGTTGTGACTGAGAAGATGATAAGGAAGCTCTATAGTCTTGATGATTCTGAAGGAATCACATGTGCTCTCCCTAGTAGAGTTGATTGGGATAAGGTTGATAAAGAATTATCTATTTCGTCTGGAACTGCATCTCATCAAACTACTTCATTGAAGCCTTCCTACAGAGTTTGGGCTGAGATTATTCTGGGGTCCCTGTATCATAGAAAGCGATCTCTTGCCTCTACATATGTAAATCAGGATCATAAGTATGTACTTTTCTGCATTGGAAATGGTACTAAGGTAAATCTCTCAAACATTCTTTTTCAACATTTGAAAACAAATATTGAAGAATCAAGAGATGAAGAACGCAAGAAGTATCCAGATTTCAAGAAGAACACCATTCCTCTTGCCAGAATGATTTCAGACATTCTGATAGAAAGTGACTTGTTGGAGCTTCTGAAAGCTGTTGGGTCGCCCAAGTTCTTCACTGTCATTCAAGGACATGTTCTGAATGCCCTTGATCTACAAAGGATGCTTCTGATTGAGAAGGTAACTTCTTCTCCAAGAATATTTCCAGATATTCTGACTAGAAGAATCCCTGTTGAGAGTTTTTCTCACTTGTTCAAAGAAGAGCTTGACAAGTCTGTTAAGCGCTATTTGAAGTCTTGGGTCAAAGCTCAATCTTCTGTTGATCCTGCTTGGATAAGAGGAAGAACTCTTCCATCTCTGGCTGAGTTGAAGAAGAAAGAACAGAAGAAGAAAGAAAAGAGATTAAAGAGAAAAGCTTCAGAAGAAGAAGCTAAGCTAGCTAAGAAGCAGAAGCCTTCCTATGATCCTCTCAAAGTACAATCCAAAGAATACCGTGAGAAGCGCATCACGGAATCTTTTCGTGCACTTAATGCTGCTTGTTCCTCTCAGAAAAAGCCTCCTCCTTCTGAACCCCAAAATTCCCTCACCATTCCAAACAGTTTCCAACCACCTCCTTCTACCCATATTCTGAACCCTGAACCACTAAATGCCATTCCCCCAACACCTTCAGAAATTTCATCTCCATCCACTTTCACCACAGATTCTACACCTTCTCTAACCCATTCTTTACCTTCCAGAAAATCCAAACCCCACTGCCTTCTGTACCCTGATTATAGATTCACCTTTAACCCTCCTGAACCCTCTCTTGATAACTGCTTTCACCTCTTCAAGATTATGTTCAGAACAAGGAACCTTGAGAGCTGCTCATGACTCCAAGTTGGATCATGCCACTATTCAAGGCTTGTGGAGAATCTTCAGGAAGGATTTTCAGAATGATGCTATGAACATCCAGAAGAGATGTGTTGCTGAGGCATCTGGGTCTTCTGGTTACTGCTTGGATCTTGATGATGATAAGTACTATCATCCAATCAGAAATTGGAGATCTCTCGAGGAGAAGAAGTTTGTAGATGAGTTGGAAGATGACCCTTGTCTCACAATGGTTGTATGGAAGCCTCAATTTCTCATTCTGACTGAAGATTTTCAGTGGCTATTCAACTGGCTTAGGGAGAATCCTTCTAAGAAGGCACCTAACATGGTTTTTCCTGAGGTTGAATATCCTTCAGAAGTTGCTGCTCCTACACCTCCAGGGAATCTGGCTGCAATTCTTCAGGCTCTTGAGAATGGAGATTCTGATCTTCCTACTCCTGAATATGCTGAAGATGCTTCTATGTCAGAAGCTGATGCTGAGAAGCAAAGTGCTGAGAATCATCCTGCTGGGAAACTTCCTGTTGAGGAAAATCAAGGTGATATTCTCATGATAGATGCTACTGGTGAGCATGCTGTTCCTCTGAACGATAGCTGTGAAGCTTCTTCTGCTTGACCTTCTGTTCTGGTGAACGCTATGAAGGCTCTTCAATAGAATCAAGCTGATATTGCCTCTCGTTTGGATAAGCATGAGGAAACGCATGAGGAATTCAGAACCTTCATGAAGAAGCAGACTGAAAGCACTTCTGAGATTTAAGACCTTCTGGCCAAGATAGTTTCTAAGCTAGGCTAGTCGTAGTCCTTTGGTCTTAGTTGTCTCTTGTTTCTTGCATCTGTTTCTTGCATCTCCTTCTGTATCTTCTGATATTTTGTTGAATCAATGAAATATTATCTTCTTCTCTCATTTTGTTTGTTTTTCATCTGAATCTTTTGATTTCTTTTTGATGTTATGACAAAAAGGGGGAGAAAACGTGATAATTGATTTGATTTATTATATTAGTTGTTGGGAGTAAACCTCAACATTCCTAACAATATTTGCAAGTTCTATGTCTTTGAGATTTTTTACAGGATTGAAGATACTCTGAAAAAGCTCAACATGAGAAGCATATACATGGGGAAAAGCAATTCTGTAAAGAAGAATGTTCTTGGATTTGAAGCAAGCTGAGTGCTGTGAAGCTTCAAGATCAGAAGCAAGAAGGAAGAATGTTCTGATATTCTCGCGGCAGAATATGCTCTAACACATTCTTATCCCTTATATGTTCTGATATACATTTTGTTTAAGAACTTACCAAAGTTTTTGCTCTAATATTTGTTCCTTCTTAAAATAATGTTCTGACTCATTCATGCTCTGACTTTTGTCGTATAGTTTGTTCTCAAACATTTCAGGATGTAAATATGCTTTGATGATGCTCTGGTACATTCAAGAATGTTCTGATACAATCAAGCATGCAATGATTCAAGAAGAAATTCAAAGCTGTGAAGCTGTCCTATGGAAGCAAGAAGCAGAAGCTCTGAATGTTCTGAAGTTCTAAGCAAAATGTGAACGTCTCGACTGAAATGGAAAATACTCAGGGAAGTCTTTTATTTATAAATTCTTCCAGTATTTATTTCAGGGGGAGATTGTTAATCTCACGGGGAGATTGTTAATCTCATGGGGAGACATATTCACACTATGTTTATATGCTTATGCTATAACTGTGTAATTGTCTTTAGTCATCTGATATTCTGATTGCAAATTCATATCAATTATATATGTTTTTGTCATCATCAAAAAGGGGGAGATTGTTAGAACAAGATTTGTTCTGATCAATATTCTTAGTTTTGATGATGACAATGTATATGAATTTTGTATAAGACAATGTGGTACTCTAATCCTATGCATTTTCCATTTCAGGAAATATATGAAGAGTATGCACAATTCAGCGCAAGAAGCACTGACTCAGAAGGTTCAGTATGCAACATCAGAACATGCTCTCGCAAGACATTAGAAGATGGTCAAGCAGAATAAGAACATGGTCTATTGAAGCATCAGAAGAACTTGAGATCAGAAGCAGAAGCACTGAAGTTCTTATGGTATCACGCTAGAAGCACTTCAAAGTCAGAAGACAAGAAGATGCTCTGCACCAAGCTGTTTGACTCTGATTAATTCAAACGTTGTATCTACACAGATCAGATCAGATCAGAAGCAAGTACAAGATGGCAGGCTACGCTGACTGACAAAAGGAACGTTAGAAGCTATTAAAGGCAAAGTCAGTTAAAGCAGGAAAAGCAAGGCTCGAGGTAGTTGACAAAAGAGTGAAACATTAAATGCAATGCTGTACGGATCACACAACGCATTAAATGCTCCCAACAGTCATCTTCTCAAAACGCCTATAAATAGAAGTTCTGATGAGAAGCTGCATACAACACTTACGCAAAAATACAGAAATGCTGTCAAAGTAAAAAAGCTCTCAAACTTCATCATCAACCTCACTTCATTACTGTTGTAATATCTTAGTGAGATTAAGCTTAAACTTAAGAGAAAAATCACAGTTGTGATTATAGCTTATTAAGAAGCATCGTAACTCTTGTAAGAATTTGTTTACATTCATTTGTAAAGGAACAAGAGGAGATCAAGATGTGATTAGATTCTCTAGAAGTCTTAGAGGGTATCTAAGCATTGTGTTCCTAGAGTGATCAGGTTGTGATCAGAATACTCTAAAAGACTTAGAGGGTATCTGTTATACCCCAAAATTTGCCCACTTCTTTTTTCAAGAAAGTTTCAATATGAAAATTAAGAGTCTCATATAAACATGGATTTTTTCAAAATATCCTGACATATGAAGAACTTGGTTTTCAGAATTTTTCTTACACAGTAACTTGGCTTACAGTGGAATTTATTCTTACGCAAACGCCAAATACTGTTCTTTACTTCACAAATACTATTTATTTATTTTACAGATAAATAGTACTAACACAGTTCATGCAGGGTTAAATCTTTTTGCAGGCGCAAAAGCAGGAAACTCACACTGTACTGGTAACAATTGTTTTTGTTTTCCCACTAACTTTTGTGCTATATTCCATTATTTTCAAAATCTTTTCAAATCTATCCTTTCAAATTCAAATCTCAACTTTATTCTATCCATCTCTCTTTTCCCATCAATACCTTACACTTTCTTTCAAATCTCACTACCACTCAAATTTCCTTTTGTACGGAATCACATCATTCCCCAACGTCTCTATCATCTTTCCATTCTATAAATACCTCTCATTCTTCCCACAAATCTCACATCAAATTCTAAATCATCTTTCAAATTTCTACTTCATCATCCATTTTCTTTCTTCTTTCCTAGCAAGAATGGCAAAATGGATAGAGACACTGTTTCTTACAGTCATCACCATTGCTACGGTGATCATGACTTTCTTCTGCCTACACAGTCCTGAGAAGTGTGGACCTGCAATGGTTGCACTCCCACTCCTCTACATGTTATTAATCATAGCATGGTTCGTCAACCGTCATTTTTAAAATTTGCCGTGTTTCTTATTTTCTTAAACGTACCGTTTATTCGTCGTACTTTTCAATATAGTATGTAATATTTATACTGTCAGTATTAAATGTTGTACTAGTTGTCATAATATTGCTTAATTACTAAGATAATATTTTGTGTATTTTCTGCCAGTCAAATATTTCTATTTCTGTGCATTAAATAATTTTCAGGTTATTATCGGTAATTTTGCCCGCATACCGTAAATATCAGTTATTTATTATGTTTCTGTTTTCTAACAAGTCATGTAAATAAATTTTCATGCTTCACACCAAACAAAAAAAAACAAAAATAACAACAAAAAAGAAAATTAACTTTGACAGTTGATTTTTCACTTTAACTGCTGCTTCAGTACACGAACAGTCGGTTGACAGACAAACTGCAGACAGTACAATTCACAGTGATTTGTACAATCAATCAAATCAATCATTCACAATTCAAATTTCCAAGATTTTTGTGTTAGAAGTCTTCTGAATATCACATGATTAGCAGAAACTCAACACTGCACAAAAATCAGGTACGCTTAACTGCCTCCTATACAGACAGTCCCTAATCAGGGTTTTTCTTGTTTTAACAGGAGCAACAAGTTTTGAGAGCTCAAATGGATTTCATATACATCCATACATCTCAAAGTACCATCATACAAATTTTCAAACTTCAATTCACTCAGACGCACCGTCAGCAGCTCAAACAGTCAACAGACGACCCGTTTGACCAAAAAAGTCAACTGACAGTCAAAAATGAAATTTTTTGTCAAAGTCCATATTTTGTCAAAGGATTCAACATTTGATCATTGGATGATCACAATTCATCAAGGAAAGATCAAAAATCAACAAAACCCTAAGATTCAAAATTAGGGTTTTTGCCTGAAAAGTCAACTCAACTTTGACTGATCATAACTCTCTCATCCTTCATCCAAAAAATGTCAACCAAAGCTCATTTTGAAGGAAATTCAATTATCTTTCAAATGCAATTGATCCCATGGTCATAGCATTCACCATTTGAAAAATATGGCCAAAGACATTACAGGTCATTTTCAAAGTCAACAAAAAGACACTTTTTTCAAAAGGACACACAAGGAGAACCAAAAATCATTTTGACATGAGACCAAAGACATTGGTTAGAGGACTCTTTGAGGTTTCCAAAAAGTGCAAGATCTCCTTCATATGACAAAAATTGAAGGATTTACACCTTGTTGAAGTTGGCTAAATTTTGGGAAAATGCATGAAATCAACATTGCTCAAAAATGTTTTTTTTCCAAAAGATGCCAAGTTTTTGTGGTCCAAACATCTTTGCCATGTTACTATGGGCCTCCCACGACCAAGACAAAGCCCACATCTATATTATCCATTTTTGACATAATTTTATCTTATTTTAAGATTAAAATTAAAGGAAATTGCATGGATAATTGATGGCTTGATCTCCAAGTATGACACACCTCCAAAGTCTTCATTTTTCTGCAGAAAATTGATGCCCAAGGCAAGAGCATTGAATGGAGTCAAGCTTGGTCAACAATTCAAAGATTTTTAATATTTTAAAAATCAAACTTTCAACAAAGACAACAAAGCTTCTTAGCTTGAGTTCCAAGCAACTTTGGGCTATAAAAGAAGCATCATACTTCAGCAAAAGAAGGACACACGAAATAGGGCAAGAGTATAGCAAGAAATATCACAAAAATTCTCAAAATTTGCATATACTTTGTAATTTTCAAATTCAAATTTCCAATCAATATCAATACCAATAAACACTTCTAATCATCTCCTCAAACATTATAGAGTAAGATTGAGCTCTAAATATAGACATATGAGAGTCGTATAAAGCACTTAAAGCTCTTCATGTACATATGAGTTTTATTTTCGTTTTTGTATATGCAACTAATTTCACTGCAAACTAACCACCCTAACATCCTTATGGGGACCTATATGTGTGATCTGGGCCTTAGCATGAGTGTTCCAACGTGAGGATCAGGCTCCACCATTAAAACGAGTCCATGAGTGTTTAAGCTTCATCTTCTTCGTATCCATAGCTAGGAGCTTCAAACCTTAAAACAAATGACATATTTGGATTCAGGACACTCTAATTAGTGGATCTGGGTCACTTGTTTCTATTGCTAACTCGTATTTTTTGCAGGTTCATAGGTTGTTAAAAAACTGGAATTTTAACGTCCAAATAGGGGAGGTTAAAAACCCCCGCTATTTGAAGCTGAAAACCTCACTTCTGGAGGTTGAAGACGACCACGCGTCCAAGCGTGGTTCGTCTGACTTTTCAGCGCGCCAAGGTGGCCCTTCCCTCAAATCTTATTCGCTGGTCAATCCAGCGTGGGCCCCTGCAAAGACTTTGAATCCCCTTGGATTCAGTGTACACCATCATACCATGCACCTACAAATCTGTGCCCTTGGATCAATCTCAAAGCCAATCCAACGCCTCACACATGCAAGCTCACCATGCTCCTTCATTAATTGCCACACCAGATCAGTATCCTTATATTTTTAATTTTATTTTCTATTTTTATTTTAGTTTCTTTGATAAATTAATTAAAAATAGTTAAAAACTTCCAAAAATTCCACAAAAAAATATTTTAAACTTCTAAAATAATATATTATTTTATGAAACAAAAATATTTTATTTTTCTTCAAAATTTCAATATTTTTCATAATTAATTAGTATGTATTTGTATATTTGCTTATTAATTATTTTAATTAGTCAAAAAATCATAAAAAAAATTGTTCTTTGTGTTAAATATTGTTTATATATCATAAACTAAGTTTGTACATATTTAGGATAATTTTCTCTTTAAGTTTTAATTATTTGTGTAATTATTTGCATAATTATGTTTTGATTAACTTAAAATATCCAAAAACAAATTTCAAAAATTCCAAAAAAATTAGTTTTGTTCTAAAATCAATTAACAAACATTTTGTACATATTTTTAAACTTATTTGCTAGGTTTAATCATATTTCCATCTTTTCTTTATTTTAAATTAATTAATAATGCATTAATTATATTTAAAATAAATCACAAAAATACAAAAATATGCCTTTTATTTCTTGCAATTTAAAATTCCTAGATAAATGTATAGGATGTCAAATTCATGTAAATAGGCTAGTTTACATTTCCCGCACAATCGATGTAATAGCGTAGATTTACTTTCTGCACTTTACATTTCCGCATTTTAATTTCCAGCACCCATATAAACTGCGTGTATGTCAAAGATAAAACTGAACCGTCAGATCACTAACTTCAAAGATAAATATCTGAATTCAATCACAATCACATTTGCACCTCCTAGGGTAACCCCTTTTCACTCTTTTCAAAATCAAAGTTACATTTCTACTGTTTCGAGTACAAAATCGAACCTTTTGTTTATATCCGACGAATGGATAGATTTTTAAAGGGAACAAGGATAAAGACCTCCTAACTCAGGGTAGACCTCCTAGTTTGCTTGCTCAAAATCAAAACAAACAAAATTCTCATACACTGTTGTTTTTTTAAAACGAATTTTCCAAAAGACAATATTTTGTATACATCCAAACACGGATCATTACAAAATTAACGATCTTTTCAAAACATCTTTCGAAAGATAAACAAGCATTTGTATATATCCGCACAAGGATCATTACAAATTCTATTTGCAAAGGTATTTCAAAAACACAGGTAAAGCATTCCGAATCAATTGAAAAGTAAAGCAAATGAGCTAAGCAAACTAAAGAGCCCATGGATAACCATGGATACAAAGGGTGCTAACACCTTCCCTTTGTATAACCTACCCCCTTACCCAGAATCTCTCAAAGGTCTTTTTTCTGTTTCTTTTATAAACCTTTCCTTCATTGGATAAAATAAAAGGTCGGTGGCGACTCTGTAAACTTTTTCAAAAGTGACGCGAAAGCGTCCGATCGACAAAAAAGAGTCAGTTCACGTATCCCACCCACGGAGGGGTATGGCCCGAAAGGACGGTCCACAGAACTGGCGACTCTGCTGGGGATTACAAATTCAAAATGTTTTCAAAAGGGGTTACCTTTAGAGTATAGATCATTTCGATGTTTTCAATTGTTTGATCTGATTGCTTTACTTTTCACAGGTTTGCTTGGGTACTTTGCTTGTGTGAAAGATTCTAACCCGAATCTCGAGATACCTTAAGTATATGACAATAGACCAAGGAAACTGTACGGCATGTACCGATACGGTTGATCTGGTAGTCATCGTTAGTGTGATACTTTGGTTTATACTGATGTCCCTTGAAAGCGATCAAGGAGTATATTAGGCTTCCGAAGTGTCATTAACACTAATTTGTCTTAGAACCTTTTAGTTGAACTTGACTTATGGCCTATTAAGTGGCTAGCTTTGAAATTGATCGAAGCTAGTTATCCTCGAGGAATATTCTTGATCGGCCGTCCGAGCGCCGTATTGAGATGTTGTCTCCAAGGATCATAGAACCCGAATACTATTCTAGGACAGGTTTTCAACCAACTCAACTTCAGAGGGGAGGGTATCACCTATCAACCTCATGCAAGCCTTTAAACCTAAGGCTATTGTTTGATTTGTTTTTGTGTGCCACATGTTTGCATCATAAACACATCATTTTTCACTACACATTTCAAGGATCAAAGAGTTTACTTTTGTTTTTGCAGGTAATGGCTCCCGCCACCAGAGATTACATCCGAATCAATATCTCAACGGTGCCATCTGAACTCAAAGTCTTGGTAGCAGAATTCCCCAGGAATGCTCAATTCACTGAAAAGCATGGTCACCTACTCCATTTGGTTACCTCAAAGTTTGAAGAAGACATGATACGGGTCCTGTTCCAGTTCTTCGACCCTGAACATCATTGCTTCACATTTCCTGATTACCAGTTGGTACCCACTTTGGAAGAATTCTCTGAATTAATTGGATTACCAATCCGAGATCAATTACCTTTCACTGGTTTAGAAAGAAAACCAAAACCTGAAGTCATTGCTGCTGCTTTACATCTGCAAAAGTCAGAAATCAAATCCAATTGGGAAACAAAGAGTGGAGTTGAGGGTTTGCTTGCCAAATTCTTACTGGAAAAGGCTCGACTACTGCTAGAAAACAAAAGTTATCCAGCTTTTGAAGAAGTTATGGCTCTTTTGATCTATGGGTTGGTTTTGTTCCCTAATTCCGACCAGTTCATAAGTGTACACATCATCAACCTTTTCCTAATTCGCAACCCGGGGGTACCAACATTGCTGGGAGACATCCTACACTCTCTACACATTCGTACCACGAAGAAGCGAGGAACTCTCATGTGCTGTATACCACTGCTGGCTAGGTGGTTTACATGTCATCTTCCCCGATCAGTACTGAGAAATGAACAAAGAGCACAATGGTCTTACAGAATCATGTCTTTATCTCATTCAGATATCCGATGGAACAACTTCTTTCAAAGAGACATTACTATCATTGATCATTGTGGAGAATACCCTAATGTGCCACTCCTTGGCATTAAAGGAGGTATCACTTACAATCCCTCTCTAGCTCTACGCCAATTCGGATATGCAAGAAGCAACGGTCCTCATGACATGATTATCCGTGGCATTGTGTTTGATTACGAGAATGATTCTCACAGACACCGACGAAGATTCATACAGGCTTGGGACAGTGTCTATAGAATAGAAAGCAAAACTCTGGGGCAATGGAATTCTATTCCTATGGAACTTTACCTCAGATGGGTGCGTACTCATGCTCAAAAACTCATGATGCCCTATCCCGCTGTTCTACCTGTGACTATCGAATCAGAAGTCGAAGGTTACGAACCTCAAGTTATTCTACACCCGGATATGCCAACTGACTTGGAAGAGTTGCAAAAATCCTGGGTTCAACTCAAAGAGGAAAGAGACACCTTCAAAGAACACTGTCAGGACTATGAGAGAAGGCTATTCGAGCTCACCAGACAGCTTCAAGAAGAACAAAGAATCAACGCATTCCTGGGGACAAAGAAAAAGCGCCCACGGGAGACCTGAAAGATCATTTATTTTATTTTCTGTCTTGTAAGCCCAAATGAGGCAAAGAAAAAAGAATAAATTGATTAACTAACGTTTGTTGCTTCTTTAACAAATCTAGACTCTATGATCCTTGAAAACATTGCACACATGCATTCACATGCATTGCATACACATTGCATTTCATACATTGCATTTCATACATTGCATTCATATACATTGCATACACATTGCATACATGGCATCCAGTCATACACATTTCATAACAGGTTCTCATGACGGGTTTCTCATCTCTTCGCTGTTTATTTCAGTCAGAAGAGATGGAATCTGAGGCAAGCATCAAGAATCTCGAAGTACAGAATGCCCAAGTTCAAGTGGCAATTCTGGAACTGGCAAAGGGGCAACAAGAGCTGAAAGCCCTGATACTCAAGAAGAAGAAGAAGCCCAAAGAATCTGCAGGCTTGAGTTACCTGAGAAGGAAGATCAAGATCCCTGTCAAAAAGATCAAAAAGCCACCAATCCCTGAAACAGTCGGTGATGGTGAACAAGAAGACAATCAAAGCAACCAGGGTTCTGCTAAACCCTCTCTCTCTTCAAATGAAGAAGAAGATCATTCTGGAGACGAACAGGATGATGACAAATACCAACAGTTGGAGGATCGTATGAAAGCTATGGAAATACAAAAAATACCTGGCTTAGATTTCAATGATCTGGGACTCGTGTCGGATGTTGTCATCCCTCCAAAATTCAAAGTTCCAACCTTTGCAAAGTATGATGGAGTTTCTTGTCCAAAACTACATTTGAGATCTTATGTGAGGAAGATACAACCTCATACAACAGATAACAAATTGTGGATTCACTTTTTCCAAGAAAGTCTGTCAGGTACACAACTCGAATGGTACTACCAGCTAGAAAATACCAAGGTTCATACTTGGGAAGAATTAGCTGCTGCTTTTTACAAACAGTACCAATACAATGCTGATCTTACACCCACTCGTACTCAATTGCGAGGCATGTCTATGGGACCAAAAGAAAGTTTCAAAGAGTATGCACAAAAGTGGAGAGATATGGCTGGAAGGGTTCAACCACCCTTATCTGATCGCGAACTAGTCGACATGTTCATGGGCACTTTAACTGGCCCATTCTATAGCCATTTGCTGGGAAGTTCATCATCAGGTTTCACTGACCTAATACTGACCGGAGAACGTGTCGAAAGTGGCATTCGAAATGGAAAAATTCAAGTAGGATCCTCCTCTGGTACTACAAAAAGGCCCATCAGAAATGAGGTCAATACAGCGCAAATTCAGACAAGTCACAAAAGTGATCAGCATCAATCTGTAGGGGCAGTTATGATCTCCGCATCTGCACCTCAAAAAGATCAACAGCCAAAATATACGCATCGACCAGATGCACCAAGAAGAACTTTCACCAAAATCAACATGCCAATCTCTCAGGCATTGCAGCACTTGCTTAAAGCGGATCTGATCACATTAAGGGGTCCTCCGAAGAATGTCAATACTTCTTCTCTGAATTATCGCCCTGATGCAACATGTGCCTATCATTCAAACTGTCCAGGACATGACGCAGATCACTGCTGGGCCCTGAAAAACAAAATCCAAGACATGATAGATGCTGGAGAAATTGAGTTCGATCCTCCAGAAACTCCAAATGTCATCACAGCACCTATGCCAAAGCATGACAAAACTGTTAATGCTATCATAGACACAGTTTACATTTATGATGTGAACGAAGTATCAATTCCACTCCTCGAAGTCAAAAGAAAGTTCATCCAAGCTGGTTACTTTCCAGGTTGTGATCCCGACTGCTTTTATTGCTCACGCCAACCCAATGGTTGTGAAAATCTAAAGATGGGAATTCAAAAACACATGGATCGCCGTATCATTATGTTTGAGAGGCTCCCTTCTATGGACATGTTGGGCAAAGTCTTTGCCAACGGGATAAGAATGGAAGACGTCTCAGTGATCTCCAGCTTACCATTCAAAATCTCTACCAAGGCTCCATTCAAACTTTCTGCTACACTCAAAGTGGCATCAGTAGTCATTGCTAGACCAACTCCATTTCCATACTCCTCAGACAAAGCTGTCCCATGGGGATATGACACTAATGTTTACATTCATGGAGTTAAGCAGGATCCCTCGACTAAAGAGGACGCAACACTAACTACTTCAGCTGTAAGTAACATTGCAGGCACTAGCAAGATCACGAGAAGTGGAAGAATCTTTTCACCAGAAATTTCTCCAAATATTGCTGCTAGTCCAATCCAGGTTCCAATTCCTATTCCAGATATCAACGCTCGAGGCAAAGAGCCACTGATCGAACCAGTTCAAAATCCGGTAGAGATCACTGCTGAGGATCCATCAAAGCAAGAAATGGACGAAATATTGAAAATCATCTGCAAAAGTGATTACAATATCGTCGAACAACTGGGGCATACTGCTTCAAAAATCTCAATGTTATCTCTGCTAAAATATTCAGAAGCTCATGCTAAAGCTCTAATGAAGTTCCTTCAAGCTGCGCATGTGCCTCAAGAAATCCCAATCGACCAATTTGAGAATTGTGTCGCCAGTCTTACAGTGCCCAATGGTCTTGGTTTCTCTGATGTGGATCTAACTCCTGCTGGAAGAAATCACAACAAGGCCCTGCACATCTCTATCGAATGCAACGGCACCACTCTGTCTCATGTGCTAATAGACAATGGTTCCTCTCTAAACGTGTTACCAAAGGTAATACTGGAAAAACTTGACTTCAAAGGAGTTGTGCTACAACCAAGTGATGTGGTTGTAAGAGCCTTCGATGGGTCAACAAGAACGGTGTACGGAGAAGTTAAGCTCCCAATCAGAGTGGGCTCTCAAACTTTCGATGTTATCTTTTCCGTAATAGACGTTCTTCCAACATACTCCTGTTTACTAGGACGCCCTTGGATACATGGGGCAAACGCTGTAACTTCTACCCTGCATCAGAAGTTAAAATACCCAGTAAAAGGAAAGGTTGTCACAGTCTATGGCGAAGAAGAATATATGGTCAGTCACTTGAGCAACGACAAGTATGTTGAGATGGAGGGCAAATCCATCGAAACTCCGTGTCAAGCTTTTGAGGTTGTATCTCCAGATATCTCTACCACCAAGCATATTCCTGCTACTCCAGCTACAACTATGGCTTCTCTCAAAGATGCCAAAGCCATGATTGAACAGGGTGATCGCACAGTATGGGGACAACTCCCTGATATACCCTACAAGTCCGACAAGCTAGGTCTGGGCTATAATGGTGAAAATCAAAAGAATGATCAAAATCCTCGCTCTGAAGGGTTAATATCACACTTCGCCAGCCAAGAAGTAAACGCCATTGATGATGAAGGGACATACTTGAACCACATCATTCAGCCATATCCAGACGAAATTCCACCCATTACCATGGGAATGTGGGATGCTGTGGGAGGACCAAATGACGGTTACAACTACCAGTATATCACACCTCAGAATTCTTACATTGCTCTGGAAGATCTTACTCCAACAGAAGAGGGTAATCAAAATGACGGAAGTATCACAAGTCCCGTCACTCAGCAATATCAAAATCCACCCAAAGAAGTATGGGACACGCTAGGAGAACCCAGCGGCAAATACGACTATATGGTGAAATATTCCGCTCCTCCGAGCTTTTCAACTCCCATCAAAGACATTGTCCCGACTGGATGGGACGAACAGTACGACGACAACTTCGCTCTTGAAGAAGCCAGGAAGATGCCAAACAACGAAGGTTATTTTCTGTCACAGTACACTCCTTATCAGGATGCACAAGTTTCTATTCAAAACATCATTCCTACTGCATGGGACGGCCTTATCGAGCATCTCGCTCAGCCAATAGAGGGACCTCCACCTGGATTCTCATATCCAACAAATCATCCAACTTATCCTGAGGAATTACCTACGCATTTTCCCACTAGCGGAATCAATGCTACGGAAGACGAAAAGAACAACTGCAACTGGAACAGATGGGTGCTCCCTGCTAACAACGGTGGATTGAACAACTGGAAAGCAGAGGATGTGATCTCCTTTGATCAGGAGTAAATGCCATTTCCTGTTTTCTTTGTGTATATTGTGCAAAGATAAAAGTGGTTCCTGAACAATCGAACCATGAGCTTGAAAGCCGTGTGCCTTAGCACAACGGTCCTTCTATAAAAAGGGTTTGTCATATCATGATTATGTGCATTCGATAAAATCATGGGATGCTTGCATGTTCAAAATTTTGTGATCCTTTTTCTTTCTTTATTCGCTTTCAAATAGCTATGTTTTTCTCTTCATACACACTCACATATCTACCATGCAGATTCACATACACGCTGGATCCAGTCAATAACGACTCTGCTATTGCCCGTCATGACTTTGAAAATCCGATCTACCAAACTGAGGACGAAAGTGAGGAAGATTGTGAAGTGCCAAGAGAAATTGCAAGACTTCTAGAACAAGAAGACAAGGCTATACAGCCTCACGAAGAACCAATTGAGGTCATCAACTTGGGCAGTGACGAAGAAAAGAAAGAGGTCAGAATTGGGGCTGACTTAGAAAACAGTGTCAAGCAAAGACTGATTCAATTGTTGCAAGACTACGCCGAGATATTCGCCTGGTCTTATCAAGATATGCCTGGCCTTGACACGGACATTGTAGTTCATCGCCTGCCAATCAAAGAAGGAAGCACTCCGGTCAAACAGAGACTGCGAAGGAGTAAGCCTGATATGTCAAAAAAGATCAAAGACGAGGTTGAAAAACAATTCAATGCCGGATTCCTAAAAGTTGTAAGTTATCCTCCTTGGATAGCTAACATCGTGCCTGTACCCAAAAAAGACGGGAAAGTCAGAATGTGTGTAGACTACAGAGATCTGAACCGGGCAAGCCCTAAAGATGAT
This sequence comes from Vicia villosa, assembly GCF_029867415.1. NCBI lineage: Eukaryota > Viridiplantae > Streptophyta > Magnoliopsida > Fabales > Fabaceae > Vicia > Vicia villosa. The sequence goes on from NC_081184.1 coordinate 33,235,014, forward strand.
TTCCCTTTACCGCACATCGATGTACTAGTTGACAATACCGCACAATGCAAGGTATTCTCCTTTATGGACGGATTCTCAGGGTACAATCAAATCAAGATGGCACCCGAAGACATGGAAAAAACAACCTTCACAACTCCCTGGGGAACCTTTTGTTACAAAGTAATGCCCTTTGGTCTAAAAAATGCTGGAGCTACCTACCAACGAGCAATGGTAACACTATTCCATGATATGATTCATCAGGAAATAGAGGTGTATGTCGATGACATGATCGCAAAATCCAACACCGAAGAAGAACATTTGAGTCATTTACACAAGCTGTTTGACAGACTCAAGAAATACAGATTGCGACTGAACCCGAACAAGTGTACCTTTGGAGTAAGATCCGGTAAACTCTTAGGTTTCATCGTCAGCAGTAAAGGTATTGAGGTTGATCCTGCCAAGGTCAAAGCCATTCAAGAAATGCCTATACCCTGTACCGAGAAACAAGTCAGAGGATTCTTGGGACGTCTAAACTACATAGCCAGATTCATTGCCCATATGACTCCTACTTGTGTGCCAATCTTCAAATTACTGAAGAAAGATCAAGTGGAAAGATGGAATGACAAATGCCAGTTAGCCTTTGATAAAATCAAAGAATACCTTCAAAAACCGCCAATCTTGTTACCTCCTGTGGAAGGCAGACCTCTGATAATGTACCTAACTGTGTTAGAAGATTCAATGGGGTGTGTACTCGGACAACATGACGATTCCGGTCGAAAGGAGCACGCAATCTACTATCTTAGCAAAAAGTTTACCGATTGTGAAACAAGATACTCACTACTCGAAAAAACTTGCTGTGCCTTAGCATGGGCGGCTCGCCGACTAAGACAGTATATGCTAAATCACACCACTTTCCTGATCTCCAAGATGGATCCAATCAAATACGTGTTCGAAAAACCTGCTCTCTCTGGAAGGATTGCAAGATGGCAAATGATCCTAACAGAATATGACATTCAATACACTTCGCAAAAAGCAATCAAAGGAAGTGTGGTAGCTGATCATTTAGCTCATCAAGCAGTAGATGATTATCAGGCATTGAACTTTGACTTCCCAGACGAAGACATTATGCTAGTCAATGACTACAAACAACCAGGATCCCGATGGACTATGGTTTTTGACGGAGCTTCTAATGCGCTCGGCAATGGCATCGGAGCTGTGATCATTTCCCCCACAGGAGGTCATACACCCTTCACCGCCAGATTGTGTTTCAATTGCACCAACAATATAGCCGAATACGAAGCATGCATTCTGGGTCTCAAAGCTGCAATTGATCTAAAAATCAAATTCCTTGAAGTCTACGGAGACTCGGCCTTGGTAATCTACCAAGTCAAAGGGGAATGGGACACAAAGCACCCAAATCTAATTCCATACAAAGAACATGTGTTGAGTTTGATTCCTTACTTCGAGGAGATCACTTTCGAACACATCCCACGCGAAGAAAATCAACTAGCTGATGCCTTAGCTACCATGTCATCCATGTTCAAAGTCAATTGGGACGACGAAGCTCCTATGATCACCATTTACAGGCAAGACGAACCAGCCTATTGCAATGAGATCGATACCAAACAAATGGAAGACAAATCATGGTTCCATGAAATACAAAGGTATCTCGAAACCCAGGAGTACCCTGAAGGGGCATCTATTAACGACAGAAAGTTTCTAAGGAGATTTGCCTCCAAATTCTTCCTAAGCAATGGAACTTTGTACAAACGCAACCATGACTCGACTTTACTTCGTTGCGTAAACAAGAAGGAAGCAGAACAAATCATGGAAGACATACACAATGGTACCTTCGGTACTCATTCCAACGGACATACAATGGCTAAAAAGATCTTGAGAGCAGGTTACTACTGGTCTACCATGGAGACAGATTGCCATCATCATTCCAAAACTTGTCACAAATGCCAGATATATGCCGACAAAGTGCATGTACCTCCAGTTCCATTAAACGTTCTGACGGCTCCTTGGCCTTTCGCAATGTGGGGTATTGATATGATTGGAGAAATCAAACCTACTGCTTCCAACGGACATCGCTTTATCCTGGTCGCTATTGACTACTTCACAAAGTG